>NC_079196.1:18280882-18475882 GCF_029499605.1 Hyla sarda | reverse complement strand
GTAAATTTTTCAGTAAAAATGACACCTTATCTTTATTCTGTAGGTCCATACGGTTAAAATGATCCCCTACTTATACAGGTTTGATTTTGTCGGACTTCTGGAAAAAATCATAACTACATGCAGGAAAATTTATACATTTAAAATTGTCATATTCTGACCCCTATAACTTATTTATTTTACCACATATGGGGCGGTATGAGGGCTCATTTTTTGCACCGTGATCTGAAGTTTTTAGCGGTATCATGTTTGTATTGATCGGACTTGATGATCACTTTCTATTCATTTTTTCATGATATAAAAAGTGACCAAAAATGCACTATTTTTTTGCACATACGCCATTGACCGTGTGGTTTAATTAACAATATATTTTTATAATTCGGACATTTCCGCACGCGGCGATACCACATATGTTTATTTTTATTTACGCTGTTTTTTTTTAATGGGAAAAGGGGGGTGATTCAAACTTTTATTAGGGAAGGGGTTAAATAATCTTCATTCACTTTTTTTTCTCACTTTTTTTTTTGCAGTGTTATAGGTCCCATAGGGACCTATAACACTGCACACATTGATCATTGTTATCCCATAGGGACCTATAACACTGCACACACTGATCTCTTATACTGATCATTGTTATCCCATAGGGGGCTATAACACTGCACACACTGATCTCTTATACTGATCATTGTTATCCCATAGGGACCTATAACACTGCACACACTGATCTCTTATACTGATCATTGTTATCCCATAGGGACCTATAACACTGCACACACTGATCTCTTATACTGATTATAGTTATCCCATAGGGGGCTATAACACTGCACACACTGATCTCTTATACTGATCATTGTTATCCCATAGGGACCTATAACACTGCACACACTGATCTCTAATACTGATCATTGTTATCCCATAGGGACCTATAACACTGCACACACTGATCTCTTATACTGATTATAGTTATCCCATAGGGGGCTATAACACTGCACACACTGATCTCTTATACTGATCATTGTTATCCCATAGGGACCTATAACACTGCACACACTGATCTCTTATACTGATCATTGTTATCCCATAGGGACCTATAACACTGCACACACTGATCTCTTATACTGATTATAGTTATCCCATAGGGGGCTATAACACTGCACACACTGATCTCTTATACTGATCATTGTTATCCCATAGGGACCTATAACACTGCACACACTGATCTTTTACATTGATCACTGGTTTCTCATAGGAAACCAGTGATCGATGATTCTGCCGCTTGACTGCCCATGTCTGGATCTCAGGCACTGAGCAGTCATTCGGTGATCGGACACCAGGAGGCAAGGTAGGGACCCTCCTCGTGTCCTACAGCTGTTCGGGGCGCCGCGATTTCGCCGCAGTGGTCCCGAACAGCTCCCTGAGCTAACCGGCATGGTTTCACTTTCACTTTAGACTCGGCGTTCAACTTTGAACGCCACGTCTAAGGGGTTAATAGTGCGCGGCACCCGATCAGTGCCGCACGCTATTAGCTACGGGCCGGGCCTGACCCGCTATGACGTGGTGTCCCCGCGTTATAGAAAGGGAAAGGACTCAGGACGTACCAGTACGTCCTTGGTCCTTAAGGGGTTAAAGGGGTTCTCCACCATAAGGTGATTTTAGTACGTACCTGGCAGACAGTAATGGACATGCTTAGGAAGGATCTGCGCTTGTCTTGGGGATAAATGGCTATGTTGTGAGATTACCATAACACTGTGGCTAGCTTTTTGTGAACTGCTATTTCCTGTTTGAGTTTTCTTTTTTTGACTACAAATCCCACAATTCCATTTTCCTCCTTCCCACACATCAGCCACCCCACCCATTGAAACATAAATGAGCTGCAGACCTGTGGTTTTCAATCAGGGTGCCTCCAGCTGTTGCATTAGTTGCAGATTGATCCCTCCACCCATTGAAGCAGACAGGCTCCCTGTCATCAGCTGACTAGTGATGTCAGGTCTCGGCCGCATTGCAAGCTGGGAAAAATCCGAGACAACAGTAATTTTGTATGCTGGTAAAAATAAATATTGGGGTGAAAATCACAGAATTGTGGGAAAACCATCACACACAGGTACAGACACTATATTATGAACTACACCAACTTTACAGCCCTGTAGCATAGTCAAATAAAATTCCCAGAATACCCCTTTAAACATAGAACGCCTCGCTCTCTCCCTGGTTTACATGGAAGCTGATTATTGTTGGTGGTAACCGGGGTGATGAGTGACGCGATTGTTGTTCTAGTCTGGTGATGCGGTCATGTGATTCCTTTGTAGTCAGATGACGGGATCACGTGACTCTCCTGAGTCTAGAATGTAGTATGCACAGGCGCAGTTGCACTTTCACCCACGCCATTAGGCGCCATGAACATTGTACAGAGCGGGTAAGAGTCGTTCTCCCTCCTCTTTTTTAATGTATGTTTAATTACACAATCGTTATGATGCTCAGTTGTTATGAATTATATTAATTGATACGGAGCAGAGAGTTTTGAACATATTTATGATTTTTAATGTACACTTATGCACTTTACCTATACACAAGAAGCACTGAGGATGTTTATTATACACTATGATATATAGGGACGGGATATCTGAGGACGGGATATGAAAAGTCAAAAGCTTCCTCCTTTGTTGAACCGGGCAACGCCAGGTATTCAGCTAGTATATATATATATATATATATATATATATATAAGGTAGTCAAGATATGAGAGTGGCACTGTGTGAGATTCAGATCCCAGGATCCAGGCGGGTGCTCAGTCCTATGCAAGACTTGACCAACACGTCCCAAGTAGTATAGTTCCAAGAAATAATAGGGTGGCGCTCCAGCGATCAAAAGTGGAAAAAATGATACTTTGGATCACTGGAGCGCCGCCCTATTATTTCTTGGAACTATATATTTATATGGAGAGAGAGACATGGAGAGGGAGAGATCTGTATATGTATATATGTAAATTAAAAAAAAAAGTACCGTATTTTTCGCCCTATAGGACGCACCGGCGTATAAGACGCACCCAATTTTTAGGGACAAAATCTAAAAAAATAAAGATTTTTAACCCAATAGTGGTCTTCAACCTGCGGACCTCCAGATGTTGCAAAACTACAACTCCCAGCATGCCCGGACAGCCGTTGGCTGTCCGGGCATGCTGGGAGTTGTAGTTTTGCAACATCTGGAGGTCCGCAGATTGAAGACCACTGCAGGAGGAGGTAATACTCACGTGTCCCCGCCGCTCCGGACCCGTCACCGCTGCCCTGGATGTCGCTCCATCGCTGTTGCCGTGTCCCCGTCGCTCCGGAACGTCTCTGCTGCCGGCCGGGTATCCTCGCTCTCCATCGCCGCCATCACGTCGTTACGCACGCCGACGCACGTACGCGACGACGTGATGACGAAGAAGGAGAGCGCCGGCCTTACAGGGGATCCCTGAACGGAGAAGACACAGAGGAGGCAGGTAAGGTCCCTCCCGATGTCCTGTAAGCACTAACCCGGCTATTCAGCCGGGCTGTTCGAGACCGCCGCGGTGAAATCGCGGCGGTCCCGAACAGCCCGACAAAACAGCCGGGTTAGTGTCACTTTCCCTTCAGACGCGGCGGTCAGCTTTGATCGCCGCGTCTGAAGGGTTAATACAGGGCATCACCGCGATCGGTGATGTCCTGTATTAGCCGCGGGTCCCGGCCGTTGATGGCTGCAGGGACCGCCGCGATAGGGGTGTATTCGCCGTATAAGACGCACCGACTTTTTCCCCCCAGTTTTGGGGAAGAAAAAGTGCGTCTTATACGGCGAAAAATACGGTATGTAAAATATATATATATATAATTCCCTCATCTTCTTGTTCTTTCCTCACAGCCCCGGAGATGATAAAAGGAGAACCGGTTGGTGCAGCTGCCGATGTTTGGGGATTAGGAGTATTGACCTATATCATGTGAGTAAGAAATACCTTGTGGGAAATGTATTAAAACTGTTGCAAGTGAAGAGAGGAGAAGGTTGTGCGGTATACTCCAGAGCAGCATTCCGAATTGTGCACACTATGATTGTAAATTACAGCTCTGGAGTATAATACAGGATATAACTCAGGATCAGTAATGTATGTACACAGTGACCTCACCAGCAGAATAGTGAGTGCAGCTCTGGAGTATAATACAGGATATAAATAGAGATTTTCCTAGCTTGTGACGGAAAATATAAGTTATATGAAGACAGGAGGCGAGTATCTTATGCATTAATCTTTCTTTATTAATGCCCATAGCAGAATATTCATTATTCAATTAAATGAACAGAAAACTTTAAAAAACTTTAAAAAGAAACTACATATCCCAGCAGTCCTTGGGGCACAATAGCCACTCCTAATCCAGCAGCCCCTATATAAGGACTGCCCCCACATATAACTTCCTCTTTCTTCATGCGACAACACCGCCGCACCGGAACTAAGGATGTCCCCCGGATAGCATCTCGACCTTCTGACACAGCAGCCAGCCGGCCCGATGTCTTGGGAATCGGAGAGCCACCGCGCCAACTCCAACCACGTCTTAACGGGGACCCTAGAAAAGAAATATCTTCGACCAACAGGTCAACAGGACCCCGGACACCAACAGCGATCGGCCACAAGATCCGACCGCCGCACAGGAATCGAACTCCTCTTCCGACCGACCCTCCGGCTCACAGGACGCCACTTCGCTCCAACGGGAGCTGAAGAACTCCAATCTCTGGGAACAGATGACGACCCAACAGGGATCAGAAACCGAACCTTAGTTCGAACATGTCAACCGCCAACCTGGCTCCAACACCTTCATTCAGTAACCTGAGAACAGAACAAAAGACACGTAATAGGGTGGGCAGGGAGGGAAGATACTCGCCTCCTGTCTTCATATAACTTATATTTTCCGTCACAAGCTAGGAAAATCTCTATTTATATATCAGACAGGAGGCTCATATCTTATGCAAGTTCAAAGCTGACAATCTAGCCAGTTAACATGCAACAATCTAAACTACAATTATCCTAATACAGACATGGAGACATGTTCCTCTGGTCTGAAATAGAAATGGCGAAAAGTGGTCTCGGAAGACCAATCGGCCGCCATTTATAAATCAGATAGGGAACCCCCTGAGGTGACCACCTTAGTAGCCATAGCACCCCTGGATGAATGAGCACCAAACAGGGATACGTCAATGCTCGCCAACTCCATGGCCGACCGCACCCAGCGCGCTAGAGTAGCGGAAGTAACCGGGAAGTGTGGTTTAACATAAGAAACCAGAAGCTGGGAGAAATCCCTAGAGCGCAAATCAGCCGTACGCGATTCGTATGCCTGCAGGCAACGGACAACGCATATCTGTGGATGTGCAGGGAAAAACGGGTAAAAAACCGATTGGATACCCGTCTTTGTCCTACGGACCACTGAGAACTTGACCCCCTGAGGCGAGAATTGCCGCCGAGAGATGTCCAAAGCCCTCACGTCCGAGACACGCTTGATGGAAACCAAGCATAAAAGGACAGTCAATTTATACGAGAGCAGTTTCAAGGGAAGGGCGTTATTGTCTTCCCACGAAGTAAACATGGTAATCAACCTGGAGACATCCCAGGTCGCCTGGTACCTAGGCCGTGGAGGGCGTTTAAATTTAATGCCGCGCAAAAGTCTACAGACTAGCGGATGTTTGCCGACCGGCAAAGAGTCCACTGGGCAATGATAAGCGGAAATAGCTGACCGGTACACATTGATGGAACTAAAGGATTTGCCAGACTCGAAAGAATCTGCCAAGTAGTTCACCACTATAGATACAGGCGCACATACGGGATTAACCTGCCGTCGATCACACCAACAAACCCAGAGTCTCCAGGCTGATCGATATGCCGATCTAGTCCCAGGGGCCCAGGCCAAGGCGAGGAGATCCCTAGCCGATCTTGAAAGGTCGCTATCCTCGTCTGGGACCCCGAAACCAACCACGCCAGGAGAGGTAGGTGACCCTCCACTACCATCGGGTGGAGCCCCTTGGATGGATTGGTGAGGAGCTGCGGGAAGTGGGGCAGCAGCCTGGGGTAATCCACGGCCATCCCCAGGAGGAGAGGGAACCATGGTTGCGTCGGCCACCAGGGTGTGATCAGGACAACTGTCGCCCTCAGGTTCGCAGTATGTAGGAGAACCCGGGAGATCATCTGGAATGGGGGAAATGCATAATGTATTCCCTCCGGCCAAATTTGGCGAAGAGCGTCCACCGCAGACGCTTCCGGATCCGGCCTCCAGCTGAAAAATTGTGGTAGCTGGTGATTGAGGCGAGAAGCGAAGAGGTCCACGTGTAATGGACCCCAAAGCTGCCTCAGTTGAAGGAAAATGGAACGATCCAACCGCCAATCGCTGGAATCTAGGAGATAGCGGGAATTCCAATCGGCTACCGAATTGGAAACCCCCGGAATATATTCCGCTATCGGAATAATGTGGCGGGCTAGGCAGAAATGCCAAAATTCCTTCGCGAGATCCGCAAGGATTCTGGATTTGGTGCCCCCTAGGCGGTTAATGTACTGAACCGCCGCCACATTATCCATGCGTAATAATACACAGCAATTGTACGTATGAGGTAGAAAGCTCCTGACGGCAAAGAATGCCGCTAGAAGCTCCAAGGCATTGATATGTAGGGAAGCTTCGGTGACGGACCACGTCCCTCCTGTGGAATCTGTGCCACAACGAGCTCCCCAGCCCCGACGACTCGCGTCCGACTCTATGATGATGTCTGGACTGGAGTTGAAAATAACTCTGCCGTTCCATCCGACGGCATGACGAAGCCACCAGTGTAACTCTTCGGTGGCCGCCTGACAGAGAGGTACTTCGTCCGCATATCTGAGACCTTGCCGCAGGTGCATGATCTTGAGTCTCTGCAGGGCTCTGTAGTGCAATGGGGCTGGAAAAATAGCCTGGATGGAGGCTGCCAAGAGACCCACTAGGCGCGCCAGGACCCGCAAGGATAAGAAACCTTTGCGCAGGACCGCCCTGATTTCTTTGCGGATCAGGGCTAGTTTTGATTTGGGAAGGCGGAGGACGGCTTGATTGGTGTCCACCAGAAAACCCAGAAATTCCATCTCCTGGGCCCGGATCAGAACCGACTTGTCTCGGTTGACTATAAATCCCAGGTCTTGCAATAGCGACAACGTCCACTCCATGTGAAGAGCGGCCAGTGTTTTGGAACGGGCCATGATAAGGAGGTCGTCCAGATAAATGATCAGACGTACCCCTCTGCTCCTCAACGACGCCACCACTGGTTTCATGAGTTTGGTGAAACACCATGGGGCGGACGATAGGCCGAACGGAAGGCAAGTAAACTGCCACATACGGTCTTTCCAGAGAAAACGGAGAAAAGGTTGGGACTCGGGATGGATAGGGACGGTGAGATAGGCGTCCTTCAAATCCACCTTCACAAGCCAATCTCCTGGCTGTAGGAGATCCCGGAGGAAATGAATTCCTTCCATTTTGAAATGTCGATAGGTGACATGTTGGTTGAGATCTCAAAGGTTGATCACTGGCCGGTAACCGCCCCCTTTTTTCTTCACTAAGAAGAGATTGCTCACAAAACCTGGGGAGGACCAGTCCACTTCTCGAATGGCGTGTTTGGCCCTGAGATCTCTTATCTCGTTGTCGATGAGAACGACATTCTGGTTTGAAAACCTGATAGGGGTTGGAATCATGCCCATGGTCGGCAAGGATTGAAGTTCTATGACGAACCCTGTTATCGTATTCAGGATCCACGCGTCTGCCGTAATCGCAGACCAAGCGTGGGTAAAATATTTCAGACGTCCCCCCATTGGAACAGGAGACTGTGGAATATAGAGTGTACTCACCGGTATGGGGTCTGGATCTGGGGTATCCACGTCTACCGCGTCCGCGCCAGGGTCTACCACGGGGTGGGAAAAACGGTGCTGGTTGAGCCACCGGCATGGTGTAGGAGGGAGGAGCTTGTTGATATTGGAATTGAACAGATTGTCTGCTCTGTGGCCTGTAGGTTGAAGTACGGCCGGCAGATCGGCCTTTACCTCTGCCGGCCCTGGCAAAAATTTTATTGGTCCCTGCTTTCTTAAGGGACGTCTGGGCTTTATCTAAGCTAGTGAACAGCCCGACAAATTTGTTTATGTCCTTTATTAGACTGTCGCCAAACAGCATCCCCTCCGCCGACGGACCAGGCTCGGTCTCGGCTAAATGAGATAATTGTGGGTCGAGGCGTATAAGGATTGAGCGCCTCCTCTCAATCGAACAGGTAGTGTTAGCGCTGCCCGCCAGGCAAATAGCCCTCTGGGCCCAACCGCGGAGTTGACGCAGATCAACAGGTTGATCCGTTGCGGCCGCCTGCTCAGAGAGGTTTAAAATCTTTGTGAGGGGACCAATCAAGTCTAGAACGCGTTCTTGTATTGTCCGAAAGTAGCGTTCAATTCCCTTTTTAGGGGACTTGCCCGACTTCAGGAGATACTTAGAAAGGATCGGGTCCACTTCCGGTGTACTGACTACCTTATGTGGTATAAAGGGCCTGGGACACTCTGCCCTTAATTTATTGCGGCTCATTCTGTCCAAAGACTTACGTGCCCAAAATTCCACATATTGTGATACGTGAGGGAGTGGGGTCCAGTCACCTGACCGCGGGTGGGAGATTGCGTCAGGGTGAAAGAACGGTTCAGCTAGGGCGTCTAGGATGATTTCGTCCTGCGTAGCAGGGATTGCGTCCGTGTTAAACGCAGTGTCCCCAACATCCTCATCTATATTTACAGACTCATCACCGTCAGCTTCATCGGACGAATGAGCGGACGAATCCTCATCCGAGGAATCTACAAATGAGTTAGGTTTGGACTGTCGAGCGGACCTCTGCCTCTTCTCTTTTAACTCCCCGAGGCCCAGGGGTCGATTTGAGCCTGAGGGATGTTGGGGTTGGCAGGTCGGGGTAGGAGCTGCCTGAAACAAATTATTGTCTTCCCCTGTCGGGGAGTCGGATACCGCCAGAACATGCTTCCTTTTCTGGGAAGCTTTGCCTTTTTTGTTCGGCGGTTCGCCACCCTGAGGTGGTGTGGCTGACATCATGGGGTGAGAGGCCTGAGACCCAGAAGGAATAATAGCAGAAGCTAGGGCTGCTTGCACTGACTTATTAATTAGGTCCTGGATCTGGCCTGCAGTCATAAACTGTGCAGATTCCATAGGAAAACTATCCCCACTAGGGGGAGCAGATGTGGGCTCCTCAGCCATGATATAGATGTCAGGGTAATAGAATAGTATGCTAGGAAACAGAATAAATTCTGTTTCAGGGAAAACAGAGATTTTTACACAGACCGTATGCTACAGGCTCCGTCCTCCACACCGCTAGCGCTGTACTGGCGCTGCGCTGTGAGGAGAGATCAGGAGCCCTAGCCCTCAGGGACGAAGTCTCACGAGACTAGGTCTCTCAGGGCTCCGATTGGAGGGCGCAGGAGCGCCCTCTGGTGACGAGAATCAGGCACGCCCCTTCTCCAGGCAACGGCCGTGAGGAGAGTGGAACGGACCGCACCGCAGGACCCGCCCCCTTTTCGCCCGCGAGCGCGCGAACCAAGAAGTGATGAAGGAAGGCGCAGTAATGGCGGCGCCAGGTAAAATGGCGACCGTTCAAGAAAAAAGGGGAGGGAGGGGGGGGGGGAAGAAAAGGGGAAGGGGGAAAAGAAACAGCGGAGCGTAAACGAAAAGAAACCGGAATAACCGGTATGAAGAATAGGGTAGAAATGCTAGCAAGCTATAGAAGAAGATATACTACTAAAGTAAGAGCAATATGTAGAATACTATAAGTATATCAGCGTACTAGTCGCTATCTACGCTGAAAAGAGAATATACCAGTAATAAAACAAGCACTTATCTGTATGCTGCTATGAGCAGAAAGAAAGAGGAAGTTATATGTGGGGGCAGTCCTTATATAGGGGCTGCTGGATTAGGAGTGGCTATTGTGCCCCAAGGACTGCTGGGATATGTAGTTTTTTTTTAAAGTTTTTTAAAGTTTTCTGTTCATTTAATTGAATAATGAATATTCTGCTATGGGCATTAATAAAGAAAGATTAATGCATAAGATATGAGCCTCCTGTCTGATATATAACTCAGGATCAGTACAGGATAAGTAATGTAATGTATGTACACAGTGACCTCACCAGCAGAATAGTGAGTACAGCTCTGGAGTATAATACAGGATATAACTCAGGATCAGTACAGGATAAGTAATGTAATGTATGTACACAGTGACCTCACCAGCAGAATAGTGAGTACAGCTCTGGAGTATAATACAGGATATAACTCAGGATCAGTACAGGATAAGTAATGTAATGTATGTACACAGTGACCCCACCAGCAGAATAGTGAGTACAGCTCTGGAGTATAATACAGGATATAACTCAGGATAAGTAATGTAATGTATGTACACAGTGACCTCACCAGCAGAATAGTGAGTACAGCTCTGGAGTATAATACAGGATATAACTCAGGATCAGTACAGGATAAGTAATGTAATGTATGTACACAGTGACCCCACCAGCAGAATAGTGAGTACAGCTCTGGAGTATAATACAGGATATAACTCAGGATCAGTACAGGATAAATAATGTAATGTATGTACACAGTGATCTCACCAGCAGAATAGTGAGTACAGCTCTGGAGTATAATACAGGATATAACTCAGGATCAGTACAGGATAAGTAATGTAATGTATGTACACAGTGACCTCACCAGCAGAATAGTGAGTACAGCTCTGGAGTATAATACAGGATATAACTCAGGATCAGTACAGGATAAGTAATGTACTGTTTGTACACAGTGACCTCACCAGCAGAATAGTGAGTACAGCTCTGGAGTATAATACAGGATATAACTCAGGATCAGTATAGGACAAGTAATGTAATGTATGTACACAGTGATCTCACCAGCAGAATAGTGAGTACAGCTCTGGAGTATAATACAGGATATAACTCAGGATCAGTACAGGATAAGTAATGTAATGTATGTACACAGTGACCTCACCAGCAGAATAGTGAGTACAGCTCTGGAGTATAATACAGGATATAACTCAGGATCAGTACAGGATAAGTAATGTAATGGATGTACACAGTGACCTCACCAGCAGAATAGTGAGTACAGCTCTGGAGTATAATACAGGATATAACTCAGGATCGGTACAGGATAAATAATGTAATTGTTACGCCTAGCGCTCCGGGTCCCCGCTCCTCCCCGGAGCGCTCACGGCGCCTTTCTCCCTGCAGCTCCCCGGTCAGCGCTGACCGGGAGCGCTGCCCTGTCATGGCCGTTGGGGATGCGATTCGCACAGCGGGACGCGCCCGCTCGCGAATCGCATCCCAGGTCACTTACCCGTTCCCGTCTCCTGCGGTCATGTGCTGGCGCGCGCGGCTCCGCTCTCTAGGGCGCGCGCGCGCCAGCTCCCTGAGACTTAAAGGGCCAGTGCACCAATGATTGGTGCCTGGCCCAATTAGCTTAATTGGTTCCCATCTGTTTCCTGGCTATATCTAGTCTCCTCCCTTGCACTTCCTTGCCGGATCTTGTTGCCCTAGAGCCTAGTGAAAGCGTTTTTGTGTGTTTATACCCTGTGTACCAGAACTTTGCTATCTCCCCTGACTACGAACCTTGCCGCCTGCCCCCGACCTTCTGCTACGTCCGACTTTGCTTCTGCCTACTCCCTTGTACCTCGCCTATCTTCAGCAGCCAGAGAGGTGAGCCATTGCTAGTGGATACGACCTGGTCACTACCGCCGCAGCAAGACCATCCCGCTTTGCGGCGGGCTCTGGTGAAAACCTGTAGTATCTTAGAACCGGTCCACTAGCACGGTCCTCGCTATCCCTCTCTGGCACAGAGGATCCACCTCCTGCCAGCCGGCATCGTGACAGTAATGTATGTACACAGTGACCCCACCAGCAGAATAGTGAGTACAGCTCTGGAGTATAATACAGGATATAACTCAGGATCAGTACAGGATAAATAATGTAATGTATGTACACAGTGATCTCACCAGCAGAATAGTGAGTACAGCTCTGGAGTATAATACAGGATATAACTCAGGATCAGTACAGGATAAGTAATGTAATGGATGTACACAGTGACCTCACCAGCAGAATAGTGAGTACAGCTCTGGAGTATAATACAGGATATAACTCAGGATCAGTACAGGATAAGTAATGTACTGTTTGTACACAGTGATCTCACCAGCAGAATAGTGAGTACAGCTCTGGAGTATAATACAGGATATAACTCAGGATCAGTACAGGATAAGTAATGTAATGTATGTACACAGTGACCCCACCAGCAGAATAGTGAGTACAGCTCTGGGGTATAATACAGGATATAACTCAGGATCAGTACAGGATAAGTAATGTAATGTATGTACACAGTGACCTCACCAGCAGAATAGTGAGTACAGCTCTGGGGTATAATACAGGATATAACTCAGGATCAGTACAGGATAAGTAATGTAATGTATGTACACAGTGACCTCACCAGCAGAATAGTGAGTACAGCTCTGGGGTATAATACAGGATATAACTCAGGATCAGTACAGGATAAGTAATGTAATGTATGTACACAGTGACCTCACCAGCAGAATAGTGAGTACAGCTCAGGAGGGTGTGGTCACTAGGTGTGTCTGTTGCTGAGCTCCTGAGACTCCAGACTTCCAGAGGAGAGAGGCTGATTTTTTCCACCTGCTTTCCCAGGAAGGTGGCAGATTCCTGGGGGAGCCATCAGCATGAATCCCCTGACCTCCACTCCTCGGTCCAGGCTGGCGAGGGGTGTAGAGGGAAAGCTACCAGCCAGTGCCCCGGCTGGAGGGGTTAGAAGATCTGGCAGGGTCCGCAGCGATGTGGATTCTGTCCCTCCAGCAATGGTTGGAAGCCGCAAGGCTCTCAGCTAGGAAGAAAAGCCTGCAAGCAAGACAGGTTTAAAGAAGGTCTCTGCAGCACAGAAGAGCTCCTCCAAGAGCCAGGTTGTGGAGCAGTGGGGCCAGAGAAGACCCAAGGAGTCTATGGCGACATACAGCTCCAGACTTGCTGCCAAGATTGGTGAGTATGAACTCCTTGGGAAGAAGCTGAGGGAGCTGAGAGAGGAGCTAAAGTTTGCAAAGTATCAGGTGAGCACAACTACAAGGCGGAGGAAACCAGAGTACTCTGCAAGGGTTAAGTCCTTGAGGCTGGAGCTGGAGGAGACTGAGCTGAGGAGAATGGCTGTCCTGGAGGGGAGCGATTTATTTAGGGAGAAACTTCTTAATGAGGATCGCTCCTCCAGGATGAAATCCCCAGTAAAAGAAGAGGAGATTGGGGGGATTGTTCAGCAGATGAGAGCAGTAGTGAGGATGAGGTCCAAGAAATGGAGGCTGAAGAGGCTAAGGTGCTGGCAAGTGGGGAAGCTGTGGAAGCCAAGCCGCAGCCAATGCAGGGTGTGAACATGTCCCAAGCAAGTCTACCTGCAGGACAAGTGGCATTACCACCTTCATTGGGCGAGAGTGCTGGCGAGGAGGAGGAAGGTTGTGGTGGCGCCCTGCTGGCACAAATTGTAAAGATGGAGTTCCCCATGCATTTGGATAATTTTAGTTTTGGTGACGACCTTGGAGAGGAACAAATAATAAAAAAGAAGAAGAAAAGACAGAAAAAAACATCTGAGCAAGTAAGCTTGATTTATGTTCCTTTTGTGCACCCTGGGCCGGCTGCAAAGTCAGTTCAGGGTGCAGACCCTGGTAATCTGCCTGTCCCCCCTTCTGCAAATGTGGAGCGGGGCCAGAACACCGGGGATAATACAGTAAAGATGGGGGAAAGCGCTGACCTCGCTTGTATTAGTAGCAGGGCCAGCACCTGCAAAGATACGGCCAAGGGGCCGGACAGTGTTGCGGACAAGGTAGCATGTCCCCAGTTAGGGGATATTGGCATTGCGGGGCACTCCTCTGCAGGTGAGGGGGGGAGTGTCCAGGTGGCAGAGGTTGGTATGGAGCTCGGGCGGCCGGGCAATTATAAAGACAAGGGAGAGGGCAGCTACCAGAACAGGTCTGGCACTGCGGGGCACTCCTCTGCAGGCAAAGGGGGGAGTGTCCAGGTGTCTGGAACCGGAGCGCCATTCTCGGCGGCCCAGTCAGCGGTGTCTGGCTCTTTTGAGTTGTGGCGCTGTGGTGGGGCTGCTGTGGGTGGAGCTGGCGGTGGAGGACTGGTAACACAGGAACATGGACATGATACAACCCATGCAATGTTAGTAGCAGTTAAAGAAATTGAAGCCGAGGTATTGGCGGAGGCCGAGGGCAAAGTATGCGACAAAGCAGCTGTTTCCGATATTCCTAAAGGGAAGACTGCTGCAAGGTTGAGTGTGCCCAATGAAGCCAATGATGCAAGTCTAAAGCCCAGCATCATAAAGCCAGCAAGATTATATCCCGGCCAGTCCAGTGCAGCTAGGCAGGAGGGGACAGGCACAAGTGTTATGTATAATACTGTTGTTTCTGGGGGGAATGGTGTCGGTCCGGCTGCCCCCCCGGTAGCGACTGCTCCAATAAGGAGTTATGCTAATGTCGCTGCTGGGGGTCCCAGGGGATCCTCATCTCTTAATCCAGGGGAAGGTAACTTGCAACAGCGCCTCCTGGAGGCTTTAAGGAGAGGGGATAGAACGCTCCAGGTAGAGGACCGGCAGGTCGACTTGTCTTTTTGGATAGAAAGACATGGACTTGGCGCATTCCGAGAGCATAATAGGGAGGTGGTCTGGTCCCTTCCAACAAGCGGGCAGGAGCGTGGTCGGAGGAATGTGGCCCGTCTGGTATGGAGAGGCGGTGATGCATGCCCTTCTAGGGCAAAAGTTGTGGAGCTTCTTTTCCAGATGGGATTCAGGGCTAATGACATCTTTGCTCTGATCCACCCCTTCGGTACCTCTGAGTTCGACATCAGTTTTGTGAAGCCAGAAGGGCTTGAGCTCTTTTGGTCTAATCACGCACTGGTGAAGGACGAGCCTGTCTGGCAGGATTTCGCTGTGAAGTCGGTATCCCGCCAGAGTTTTGTCAAGAAAGTGACCGTTCTGACACGTAACGAGTCTCTTTCTTGCTATGACATCATGACCTGGCTGAGCAGGTATGGGGAGGTGACGGACGTCCCCAAGAAAAATCTGGATGAACATGGCATTTGGTCTGGAGCCTGGACGTTTTCCGTCCGCCTCCGCCGTTCAGGTAACACTGTCGCACACATTCTATCAGCCGCCTTTCTCGGCCGCGATAGGATCCAAGTCTTTTACCAGGGACAGCCGAAGCTGTGCCACAAGTGTGGTGATCCCACACACTTTAGCGCAAACTGCACTAAGCAGATGTGCGCATTGTGCGGTGCGGAGGGTCATCTGGCTGCCACCTGTGGCCGGATTCGCTGTAACCTGTGTGGTGACCTTGGTCACCCATTTAGCCGGTGTCCCCGCTCATTCTCCAATGCTGTGACCACCCGGGATGGGGAGAGCAGTGAGGTTGCCTCATCTGGGGTGGGGACAAGCAGAGGAGAAGGGGCACTAGAGCCAGTGAAGAAAGTTAAGAACAAAAGCCCCTCTAAGCTTAGGAGGGAGGAGAGGCGCAGAAGGAGCAGGGATCTTGAAAGTTCCCTGGTAGAAGGTGTAGTCCGGGATCCTGCTCCCGACGCTGGCTCAGAGAAGACAGCTGAGGCTCTTGGGGACGCCGAGTTAGATGAAGAGATAAGGAAACTTCGTAAAGAGGAGGCAAATAGGGCCATTTCCTCAAGTTCCTCTCAATATGAAAGTTTGGATGAGGAAGATGGGAAAGGGCAAAAGGAAAAACAAAAGTGCGGCAGAAGGAGGCAGGGCCAGAGGGTACTCAGGGCATCATCTTCCTCCTCCGGTGTTGCAGGCCAAGTGCCTGGGAAAAGCCTGACCAACCCCCCTCTGATCGTTCTATCCAATAGGTATCGGGCCCTTGGCAAGGCTCTTCCCTTTCTTTGGAGGGGGAGGCTGAGAGTCTTTGTTCAGAGGCGGAGGAACCTCCGGGAGGTGCTGAGCCTGTTCCTTCTGAGGTAACTTCCTTGGGAGGGCAGGTGGCCCCTGGGTCAGGAGATGAGGATCGTGGGATGGATATATCAGCATCCCTAAAGAGGTCTAAAAAGAAGGAAATGGGGTCTTCTTCTGATGGGGAAGGGGGGAAGAAGAAGGGTAAGAGGTAAAGGGGATAGGCCATCCAACTCGATCACTCAGAATGGTGGCACTCACCCCATTGACGCTGGCATCCATTAACTGTGCCAGCATTAAGTCTGATATGGCTAGATTTGCAGCCTTTGATTTTCTCGGCCGAGTTGAAGCCGACATTTTGTATCTGCAAGAGACCAGGTTGTCAGATCTAGCCTCCCTGGTAAAAGCCAGGAGAGAGTGGAGGCGCAGCCCCTCCCACTGGTCTCTTGCGGCTGAGCCGTATAGTGGGGTGGCGGTCCTTTTTACCGCTCCTGTTGAATGCAGACGGGTTATCGAGTTGGAAATGGGGAGGTGCCTGATCTTAGATGTCCTCATGAAGGGGCAAGAGCTCCGGTTCATTAACATCTACGCCCCACAAACAAAGTGGGACCGTAAAAGCCTCTTTATGAGGATCAAGCCCTTCCTTTTTACAAGTCAGCAAGTGATCCTTGGAGGGGACTTCAATACTGTCACGAGGTCCCAAGATAGGAGAGGCTCCAATGGTCCGCTGGCTTATGATAGTACAGCCCTCAATAGCATAGTTAGGGAAGCTCGCCTAGAGGAGCCCAGATCCGGAGCCCCTCAGGCCACGCGGGTTTCACCTATCATCGAGGTAGCTGCAGGTCTAGGATAGACAGGTTTTATTTAAAGGAGGAAGCCGTCTCTTCCGCAGTGTCCGTGATTGAGGTGGAATTCTCCGATCACTGTATGATTTTGTTTTCCTTGAATGTTTCAGAGACCCCCCGGATGGGTAAAGGTTATTGGAAGCTGAATTCGTCCCTCCTGGAGGAAGCGGAGATAAGACAGTCCTTTGAGGATTTTCTTCAGAGTCAGGTACCTTTACTGGGCCTTTGTAGTAGTAAGTCAGAGTGGTGGGAGATATTCAAGAAGTGGGTTGCGGGGTTCTTCCTCCAGCTCTCGAGCCTCAGGTCCCTGAACAGGTATCGCCTGTATCAGGGTCTGAGGAGGAAACTCGAGCTTCTTGTCTCGACTGGAGGTAGCCGAGAGGATATCTCCAGAGTGAAATCCTTGCTGATGAGGTGTCAGTACGATAGGCACGCATCCTTGGTTTTTGAGAGGGATTTCGGGAAGTACCGCTCGCCCGACCCTTACAGAAACTGTAAGATGTCAGTGAGTAGTAAAGTCATTTCAGGACTGATCGATAGTACGGGATCTCTGAATCGGTCCAGATCAGGGATCCTGGAGGTTGTCAGATCCTTCTACTCACACCTCTTGGGGAGGAAGGATCTAGATCGGGACAAGATGTCAGCTTTCCTGGCTGAAACCATTCCTGAGCCAGGGGTAGACCCCTCTCTTGATGTTTTGGCAGAAGAAATCAGGGAAGAGGAAGTGAGACTGGCGATCGAGGGGCTTGCCCCTAAGAAGTCTCCAGGTCCGGATGGCTTAACATCCGAGTGGTACAGGACCTTTAAGGAGTCTTTAGCTCCCCTCTTGACTGAGGTATTCAATGAGTGTCTCTCCTCGGGCACTCTGCCAAAGTCAATGAGGAGGTCGGCCCTGATTCTTCTCTCAAAGGGTAAAGATCCTAGCCGGATTGAGAATTGGAGACCCATAGCTCTTCTCAATACGGACAGGAAGCTTCTGGCCAAGATACTGTTTAATCGGCTGGTGAAGTTTGCACCCCGGCTCCTTTCGGGGGCCCAGCACTGCTCTGTTCCGGGCCGAAGCACCTTAAGTGCTGTCCTCAGTGTCAGGGAGGCAGTGGAGCGGAGTAGTGCGGGTCTCTGGAAGGGGTACTTGTTGTCCCTGGATCAGGCCAAAGCATTTGATCGGGTGAACCACGAGTACCTCTGGTCCGTCCTCCTGAGATATGGCTTACCGAGTACTTTTGTGAATTGGCTTGTCACCATATATGCAGGGGCAGAGAGTTTCCCACTGGTGAACGGTTGGTCTGGCCGCTCTTTTGAGGTGGGGTCCGGAGTCCGTCAGGGTTGTCCTTTGAGCCCGCTGTTATACGTGTTCGCAATCGATCCCTTCGTCCGGAGGTTAGATTGTGGGCCGTTAGCGGGAGTCGGGATAAGTCTGGCGGAGCTGGATGTCGCCCAGAAAGTGGTGGCGTACGCTGATGATGTCACCATTTTCGTCTCCTCGAGGGTGGAGGTCGAGGTGGTGATGTCGGAGGTGGATCGTTACTCTGAGGTATCCGGGTCCAAGATTAATCGGGATAAGTGTGTAGGTCTCTGGCTGGGAGGGGGGGATCCCATGTTTGATCTCCCGGACACCCTTCCAGGGCTCCAAGAGTCAGCAAAAGTTTTGGGCATCACATTCGGCCAGGATGATTATCACACCAAAAACTGGGATGGTAAGCTCCAGGATGCCACTCAGAAGGTGGACCAGTGGAAGGGTTGGTCTATGACCCTCAGGGAAAGGGTACACCTGATCAAATCGTACCTGCTCCCCTTGTTTATCTATCTGGGCAGCGTATGTATCTTGCCAGAGGCTTACTACACTAGGATCTACAGCCTGTTTTTCCAACTGTTATGGGGGAACAGGATGAACCTAGTCAAGAGGGAGGTTACGTACCGCACGAGGAGACTAGGGGGTTTATCTATGGTAAACCCTATGGTGTTCTTAACGAACACCTTCTTGAAAGCCAACATCGCAAACCTCTGGAAAGAGAGGGCTCCTCCGTGGGTACTCTCCTGCAGGAAGTGGTTTCGGCCTTTCTTCCAGGAATGGGAGAGAGGAGGGCGAGTGAAGGACCTCCGTACACCACATGGATATCTTCCGGCTTACGCTACGCCGACTCTGAAGGCGATACGTCGGTGGGGTCTGGGAGTGTGGGAGATCAGGACCCAGTCAAGGCGTTCCCTTGACAAACGGGTTCTGTTGACCCACTTCCAGAAGCCTCTGGCACTCAGGGACTGCCCAGGTCGGGATCTGAGGGTTGGTTTAAGTCTTTTGAACTCGAAACGGATCCCCCAGAAGTTTTGGGACTTGGCCTGGCGCTGCTTTCAGGAGAAGCTATGTGTAAGGGACAACCTGAAGTGTAGGAGCTCTGATGACCGTGGATGTCCCCGAGAAGAGTGCGGGAACACGCTGGAAAGCATGGACCACTTCCTGCTTCATTGTCCCTTTAATATAGGGGTCTACAACCGGGTGGGCGCTTCCATCTGCTGGAGTCAACTTGCCGGCCTTGCCTATCCGGAGTGGGCTTATGGAGCATTCAAGATCCTGGGTGGCCGAGATCGGTGCACATTATTTTTAGTTAGCTTAGTGGTTAGGTACTACACGTGGAATGCACGGTGCTTAGTATCTACACAGCGAAAAGTCCTCTCCGAGGTGGAGGTCTGTAGGAATATCACTGGTGACCTCAGGAAGATCAGGTCTTTAGAGTATGGCAGATTGGGTACAAGTAGGGCTTCTCTCCTATGGAGAGGGTTTTCATTTGATGTGCCCTAGATGCTGAATCCTTTGGGGGAGGCACCTTAATTCTGGTTAGGGATAGAGTGGTAGGGTCAGTGTAGGGTCAGTGTGTAGGGACAGCTTAAACTTTAGGGGCAGCGATAGTGTGAGTCTAGGGAAAGTAGGTGAGGGATAGGTTTAAAAATTATTTGGTATCTGGTCTGCCATACTCTGATCCCGGTGGAGGGCTGGCGCATGTCACCTTTAGCTTTTTGTTTTGTGTTAGAGAAATGAGTGTATGAAGGGCTTGCAGGTAACTGAACTTGGGCCTTACAATTGTTATGTTATGTATATAGTAATGTAGTTATATGTATAGTTATGTTATGTATATAGTTATGTTTATGTTAATAAGTGTATAGTATGTGTTTAAGTAATTATGTTGTGTGGCAAACCTTTTGGTGGCATGGCTGAATAGGCCTTGCTTTTACTTTCTTATATATATGTATATAGGCTATAGAATAGGTTGGGTGGGGGAATGGGGGGTAAGAGGTGAGCTGGGTGGAGCCATTGATGAACAATATTGAACTCCATGATGCCCGGCTCCTGGTGTGGATTATGGACTGGACTGGACATTTATACCATCTCATGGCCAGAGGGGCTGGAGGGGCTTTGGGATTAGATAGTGAAAGAGTTGTTATTGTTATTCATTTACCTGTATTTCTGTATATTTATGCTTATTAATGTTTAGTTACCTTTCGTTTTAGTTAAGGCAGCCGGATCTATTTGTTTTGAAATTTGTTTTGAAATTTTTTTATATATATTAGGAGAGGATGGGTATGAGTGTGATATCCGCTAATGATGGTGGTGAGGATGGGTGTGAGTGTGATATCCGCTAATGATGGTGGTGAGGATGGGTGTGAGTGTGATATCCGCTAATGATGGTGGTGAGGATGGGTGTGAGCGAGTGTGGAATCGGCTGGTGAGAGAGAGAGAAAAAAAAAGTGTATGTATGTTTATATGTATGTTTATATGTATGTTTATATGTATGTTTATGTTTATATGTATGTTTATATGTATGTTTATATGTATGTTTATGTTTATATGTATGTTTATATGTATGTTTATATGTATGTTTATATGTATGTTTATATGTATGTTTATGTTTATATGTATGTTTATATGTATGTTTATATGTATGTTTATGTTTATATGTATGTTTATATGTATGTTTATATGTATGTTTATATGTATGTTTATGTTTATATGTATGTTTATATGTATGTTTATATGTATGTTTATGTTTATATGTATGTTTATATGTAAGTGTTGTCTGTAATGTATCTGCTGCCTGTTAGTCAATATCTTCATTATGTCCAGGTTTGGACAGCTTTTATTTCCTATTGCCGGGCATGGCAGAGTTTTTGTTTGTGTAATTGGTGTGAGTTTGGTGTGAGTTTGGTGTTGGGGTGCACATATTATTTCATTAGTTTATATATACGTGTACGTAATTAGTTTTAGTTGAAACTGGACTGGCTGGTAAAAGTTTAGTTTTTGTTATAATGACAATTTGTCTTATTTTGTTTCATATTTATGGCGCATGTAAGCTGAGTTTATGTTATGTATTATTGATTATGTCTGTTATGTTTTAGATTTTATAATAAAAAGATTTACAGGATATAACTCAGGATCAGTACAGGATAAGTAATGTAATGTATGTACACAGTGACCTCACCAGCAGAATAGTGAGTACAGCTCTGGAGTATAATACAGGATATAACTCAGGATCAGTACAGGATAAGTAATGTAATGTATGTACACAGTGACCTCGCCAGCAGAATAGTGAGTACAGCTCTGGAGTATATTACAGGATATAACTCAGGATCAGTACAGGATAAGTAATGTAATGTATGTACACAGTGACCTCACCAGCAGAATAGTGAGTACAGCTCTGGAGTATAATACAAGATATAACTCAGGATCAGTACAGGATAAGTAATGTAATGTACACAGTGACTTCACCAGCAGAATAGTGAGTACAGCTCTGGAGTATAATACAGGATATAACTCAGGATCAGTACAGGATAAGTAATGTAATGTATGTACACAGTGACCTCACCAGCAGAATAGTGAGTACAGCTCTGGAGTATAATACAGGATATAACTCAGGATCAGTACAGGATAAGTAATGTAATGTATGTACACAGTGACCTCCCCAGCAGAATAGTGAGTGTAGCTCTGGAGTATAATACAGGATATAACTCAGGATCAGTACAGGATAAGTAATGTAATGTATGTACACAGTGATCTCACCAGCAGAATAGTGAGTACAGCTCTGGAGTATAATACAGGATATAACTCAGGATCAGTACAGGATAAGTAATGTAATGTATGTACACAGTGACCACACCAGCAGAATAGTGAGTACAGCTCTGGAGTATAATACAGGATATAACTCAGGATCAGTACAGGATAAGTAATGTAATGTATGTACACAGTGACCCCACCAGCAGAATAGTGAGTACAGCTCTGGAGTATAATACAGGATATAACTCAGGATCAGTACAG
Source organism: Hyla sarda (assembly GCF_029499605.1). Taxonomy (NCBI): domain Eukaryota; kingdom Metazoa; phylum Chordata; class Amphibia; order Anura; family Hylidae; genus Hyla; species Hyla sarda. Next base: position 18,453,764 of record NC_079196.1, on the reverse strand, counting down.
GATTAGTAATGTAATGTATGTACACAGTGACCTCACCAGCAGAATAGTGAGTACAGCTCTGGAGTATAATACAGGATATAACTCAGGATCAGTACAGGATAAGTAATGTAATGTATGTACACAGTGACCTCACCAGCAGAATAGTGAATGCAGCTCTGGAATATAATACAGGATAATTTACTACAATGCAAGAATTATTAGTGTATGGTCATTTGTTGCATATTGGGGGATGTATATACTTTCTTTTATCTTGCAGGCTGAGTGGACGATCTCCTTTCTTTGAAATGGACCCAATGGAAACAGAAAACAAGATCCTATCGGGTCGATTTGACATCTTTAAGCTCTACTCCAATGTGTCCCAGAGTGCATCCCTCTTTATAAGAAAGCTGCTGTCTATATATCCCTGGTGAGTGAGTAGATACCGACACCTGCAGCTCCACCTGTCATTTCTAGTTCTGCAAGGAATGTTCTCCAATCCCTAAATCAAGAAAAGTGTTCAGAAGAAGAGGGGAGATCCTCTATATTACACCACACAGGAGAGATCCTCTATACTACACCACACAGGACAGATCCTCTATACTACACCACACAGGAGAGATCCTCTATACTACACCACACAGGAGATCCTCTATACTACACCACACAGGAGATCCTCTATACTACACCACACAGGAGAGATCCTCTATATTACACCACACAGGAGAGATCCTCTATACTACACCACACAGGAGATCCTCTATACTACACCACACAGGAGAGATCCTCTATATTACACCACACAGGAGAGATCCTCTATACTACACCACACAGGACAGATCCTCTATACTACACCACACAGGAGAGATCCTCTATACTACACCACACAGGAGAGATCCTCTATACTACACCACACAGGAGAGATCCTCTATACTACACCACACAGGACAGATCCTCTATACTACACCACACAGGAGATCCTCTATACTACACCACACAGGAGAGATCCTCTATATTACACCACACAGGAGAGATCCTCTATATTACACCACACAGGAGAGATCCTCTGTACTACACCACACAGGACAGATCCTCTATATTACACCACACAGGAGATCCTCTATACTACACCACACAGGACAGATCCTCTATACTATACCACACAGGACAGATCCTCTATACTACACCACACAGGAGAGATCCTCTATACTACACCATACAGGAGAGATCCTCTATACTACACCACACAGGAGAGATCCTCTATACTACACCACACAGGAGAGATCCTCTATACTACACCACACAGGAGAGATCCTCTATACTACACCACACAGGAGAGATCCTCTATACTACACCACACGGGAGAGATCCTCTATACTACACCACACAGGAGAGATCCTATATACTACACCACACAGGACAGATCCTCTATACTACACCACACAGGAGAGATCCTCTATACTACACCACACAGGAGAGATCCTCTATATTACACCACACAGGAGAGATCCTCTATACTACACCACACAGGAGAGATCCTCTATACTACACCACACAGGAGAGATCCTCTATACTACACCACACAGGACAGATCCTCTATACTACACCACACAGGAGAGATCCTCTATATTACACCACACAGGAGAGATCCTCTATACTACACCACACAGGAGAGATCCTCTATACTACACCACACAGGAGAGATCCTCTATATTACACCACACAGGAGAGATCCTCTATACTACACCACACAGGAGAGATCCTCTATACTACACCACACAGGAGAGATCCTCTATATTACACCACACAGGAGAGATCCTCTATACTACACCACACAGGACAGATCCTCTATACTACACCACACAGGAGAGATCCTCTATATTACACCACACAGGAGAGATCCTCTATACTACACCACACAGGAGAGATCCTCTATACTAAACCACACAGGAGAGATCCTCTATACTACACCACACAGGAGAGATCCTCCATACTACACCACACAGGACAGATCCTCTATACTACACCACACAGGACACATCCTCTATACTACACCACAGTAGAGATCCTCTATACTACACCACACAGGACAGATCCTCTATACTACACCACACAGGAGAGATCCTCTATATTACACCACACAGGAGAGATCCTCTATACTACACCACACAGGACAGATCCTCTATACTACACCACACAGGAGAGATCCTCTATATTACACCACACAGGAGAGATCCTCTATACTACACCACACAGGAGAGATCCTCTATACTACACCACACAGGAGAGATCCTCTATATTACACCACACAGGAGAGATCCTCTATACTACACCACACAGGAGAGATCCTCTATACTACACCACACAGGAGAGATCCTCTATATTACACCACACAGGAGAGATCCTCTATACTACACCACACAGGACAGATCCTCTATACTACACCACACAGGAGAGATCCTCTATATTACACCACACAGGAGAGATCCTCTATACTACACCACACAGGAGAGATCCTCTATACTAAACCACACAGGAGTGATCCTCTATACTACACCACACAGGACACATCCTCTATACTACACCACAGTAGAGATCCTCTATACTACACCACACAGGACAGATCCTCTATACTACACCACATAGGACAGATCCTCTATACTACACCACACAGGAGAGATCCTCTATACTACACCACACAGGACAGATCCTCTATACTACACCACACACAGGACAGATCCTCTATACTACACCACACAGGAGAGATCCTCTATACTACACCGCACAGGAGAGATCCTCTATACTACACCACACAGGAGAGATCCTCTATACTACACCACACAGGACAGATCCTCTATACTACACCACACAGGACAGATCCTCTATATACTACACCACACAGGACAGATCCTCTATATACTACACCACACAGGAGAGATCCTCTATACTACACCACACAGGACAGATCCTCTATATACTACACCACACAGGAGAGATCCTCTATACTACACCACACAGGACAGATCCTCTATACTACACCACACAGGAGAGATCCTCTATACTACACCACACAGGACAGATCCTCTATACTACACCACACAGGAGAGATCCTCTATACTACACCACACAGGAGAGATCCTCTATACTACACCACACAGGAGAGATCCTCTATACTACACCACACAGGAGAGATCCTCTATACTACACCACACAGGAGAGATCCTCTATACTACACCACACAGGAGAGATCCTCTATACTACACCACACAGGAGAGATCCTCTATACTACACCACACAGGAGAGATCCTCTATACTACACCACACAGGAGAGATCCTCTATACTACACCACACAGGAGAGATCCTCTATACTACACCACACAGGAGAGATCCTCTATACTACACCACACAGGAGAGATCCTCTATACTACACCACACAGGAGAGATCCTCCATACTACACCGCACAGGACAGATCCACTATACTACACCACACAGGAGAGATCCTCTATACTACACCACACAGGAGAGATCCTCTATACTACACCACACAGGAGAGATCCTCCATACTACACCGCACAGGACAGATCCACTATACTACACCACACAGGAGAGATCCTCTATACTACACCACACAGGAGAGATCCTCTATACTACACCACACAGGACAGATCCACTATACTACACCACACAGGAGAGATCCTCTATACTACACCACACAGGAGAGATCCTCTATACTACACCACACAGGTCAGATCCACTATACTACACCACACAGGAGAGATCCTCTATACTACACCACACAGGAGAGATCCTCTATACTACACCACACAGGAGAGATCCTCTATACTACACCACACAGGAGAGATCCTCTATACTACACCACACAGGAGAGATCCTCTATACTACACCACACAGGAGAGATCCTCTATACTACACCACACAGGACAGATCCTCTATACTACACCACACAGGACAGATCCTCTATACTACACCACACAGGAGAGATCCTCCATACTACACCACACAGGAGAGATCCTCCATACTACACCACACAGGAGAGATCCTCTATACTACACCACACAGGACAGATCCTCTATACTACACCACACAGGAGAGATCCTCCATACTACACCACACAGGAGAGATCCTCCATACTACACCACACAGGAGAGATCCTCTATACTACACCACACAGGAGAGATCCTCTATACTACACCACACAGAAGAGATCCCCCATACTCCACCACACAGGACAGATCCTCTATACTACACCACACAGGAGAGATCCTCCATACTACACCACACAGGACAGATCCTCTATACTACACCACACAGGAGGGATCCTCTATACTACACCACACAGGAGAGATCCTCTATACTACACCACACAGGAGAGATCCTCTATACTACACCACACAGGAGAGATCCTCTATACTACACCACACAGGACAGATCCTCTATACTACACCACACAGGAGAGATCCTCTATACTACACCACACAGGAGAGATCCTCTATACTACACCACACAGGAGAGATCCTCTATACTACACCACACAGGAGAGATCCTCTACACTGCACCACACAGGACAGATCCTCTATACTACACCACACAGGACAGATCCTCTATACTACACCACACAGGAGAGATCCTCTATACTACACCACACAGGACAGATCCTCTATACTACACCACACAGGACAGATCCTCTATACTACACCACACAGGAGAGATCCTCCATACTACACCACACAGGAGAGATCCTCCATACTACACCACACAGGAGAGATCCTCTATACTACACCACACAGGACAGATCCTCTATACTACACCACACAGGAGAGATCCTCCATACTACACCACACAGGAGAGATCCTCCATACTACACCACACAGGAGAGATCCTCCATACTACACCACACAGGAGAGATCCTCTATACTACACCACACAGGAGAGATCCTCTATACTACACCACACAGAAGAGATCCCCCATACTCCACCACACAGGACAGATCCTCTATACTACACCACACAGGAGAGATCCTCCATACTACACCACACAGGACAGATCCTCTATACTACACCACACAGGAGGGATCCTCTATACTACACCACACAGGAGAGATCCTCTATACTACACCACACAGGAGAGATCCTCTATACTACACCACACAGGAGAGATCCTCTATACTACACCACACAGGACAGATCCTCTATACTACACCACACAGGAGAGATCCTCTATACTACACCACACAGGACAGATCCTCTATACTACACCACACAGGAGAGATCCTCTATATACTACACCACACAGGACAGATCCTCTATATACTACACCACACAGGACAGATCCTCTATACTACACCACACAGGACAGATCCTCTATACTACAGGACACAGGAGAGATCCTCTATACTACACCACACAGGACAGATCCTCTATACTACACCACACAGGAGAGATCCTCTATACTACACCACACAGGAGAGATCCTCTATACTACACCACACAGGAGAGATCCTCTATACTACACCACACAGGACAAATCCTCTATATTACACCACACAGGACAGATCCTCTATACTGCACCACACAGGAGAGATCCTCTATACTACACCACACAGGACAGATCCTCTATACTACACCACACAGGAGAGATCCTCTATACTACACCACACAGGAGAGATCCTCTATACTACACCACACAGGACAGATCCTCTATACTACACCACACAGGACAGATCCTCTATACTACACCACACAGGAGAGATCCTCTATACTACACCACACAGGACAGATCCTCTACATTACACCACACAGGAGAGATCCTCTATACTACACCACACAGGAGAGATCCTCTATATTACACCACACAGGAGAGATCCTCTATACTACACCACACAGGAGAGATCCTCTATACTACACCACACAGGAGAGATCCTCTATACTACACCACACAGGAGAGATCCTCTATACTACACCACACAGGAGAGATCCTCTATACTACACCACACAGGAGAGATCCTCTATACTACACCATACAGGAGAGATCCTCTATACTACACCACACAGGAGAGATCCTCTATACTACACTACACAGGACAGATCCTCAATACTACACCGCACAGGACAGATCCTCTATACTACACCGCACAGGTGAGATCCTCTATACTACACCACACAGGAGAGATTCTCTATACTACACCACACAGGAGAGATCCTCTATACTACACCACACAGGAGAGATCCTCTATACTACACCACACAGGAGAGATCCTCTATACTACACCATACAGGAGAGATCCTCTATACTACACCACACAGGAGAGATCCTCTATACTACACCACACAGGAGAGACCCTCTATACTACACCACACAGGAGAGATCCTCTATACTACACCACACAGGACAGATCCTCTATACTACACCACACAGGACAGATCCTCTATACTACACCACACAGGACAGATCCTCTATACTACACCACACAGGACAGATCCTCTATACTACACCACACAGGAGAGATCCTCTATACTACACCACACAGGACAGATCCTCTATACTACACCACACAGGACAGATCCTCTATATTACACCACACAGGAGAGATCCTCTATACTGCACCACACAGGACAGATCCTCTATACTACACCACACAGGACAGATCCTCTATACTACACCACACAGGAGAGATGCTCTATACTACACCACACAGGAGAGATCCTCTATACTACACCACACAGGAGAGATCCTCTATACTACACCACACAGGACAGATCCTCTATACTACACCACACAGGAGAGATCCTCTATACTACACCACACAGGAGAGCTCCTCTATACTACACCACACAGGAGAGAACCTCTATACTACACCACACAGGACACATCCTCTATACTACACCACACAGGAGAGATCCTCTATACTACACCACACAGGAGAGATCCTCTATACTACACCACACAGGAGAGATCCACTATACTACACCACACAGGACAGATCCTCTATACTACACCACACAGGAGAGATCCTCTATACTACACCACACAGGAGAGATCATCTATACTACACCACACAGGACAGATCCTCTATACTACACCACACAGGAAAGATCCTCTATACTACACCACACAGGAGAGATCCTCTATACTACACCACACAGGAGAGATCCTCTATACTACACCACACAGGACACATCCTCTATACTACACCACACAGGAGAGATCCTCTATACTACACCACACAGGAGAGATCCTCTATACTACACCACACAGGAGAGATCCTCTATACTACACCACACAGGAGAGATCCTCCATACTACACCGCACAGGAGAGATCCTCTATACTACACCACACAGGAGAGATCCTCTATACTACACCACACAGGAGAGATCCTCTATACTACACCACACAGGACAGATCCTCTATACTACACCACACAGGACAGATCCTCTATACTACACCACACAGGAGAGATCCTCTATACTACACCACACAGGAGAGATCCTCTATATTACACCACACAGGAGAGATCCTCTATACTACACCACACAGGAGAGATCCTCTATACTACACCACACAGGAGAGATCCTCTATACTACACCACACAGGAGAGATCCTCTATACTACACCACACAGGAGAGATCCTCTATACTACACCACACAGGAGAGATCCTCTATACTACACCACACAGGAGAGATCCTCTATACTCCACCACACAGGAGAGATCCTCTATACTCCACCACACAGGAGAGATCCTCTATACTACACCACACAGGAGAGATCCTCTATACTACACCACACAGGAGAGATCCTCTATACTACACCACACAGGAGAGATCCTCTATACTACACCACACAGGACAGATCCTCTATACTACACCACACAGGAGAGATCCTCTATACTACACCACACAGGAGAGATCCTCTATACTACACCACACAGGAGAGATCCTCTATACTCCACCACACAGGAGAGATCCTCTATACTCCACCACACAGGAGAGATCCTCTATACTACACCACACAGGACAGATCCTCTATACTACACCACACAGGACAGATCCTCTATACTACACCACACAGGAGAGATCATCTATACTACACCACACAGGAGAGATCCTCTATACTACACCACACAGGAGAGATCCTCTATACTACACCACACAGGACAGATCCCTCTATACTGCACCACACAGGAGAGATCCTCTATACTACACCGCACAGGAGAGATCCTCTATACTACACCACACAGGAGAGATCCTCTATACTACACCACACAGGACAGATCCTCTATACTACACCACACAGGAGAGATCCTCTATACTACACCACACAGGAGAGATCCTCTATACTACACCACACAGGAGAGATCCTCTATACTACACCACACAGGACAGATCCTCTATACTACACCGCACAGGAGAGATCCTCTATACTACACCACACAGGAGAGATCCTCTATACTACACCACACAGGAGAGATCCTCCATACTACACCACACAGGACAGATCCTCTATACTACACCACACAGGAGAGATCCTCTATACTACACCACACAGGAGAGATCCTCTATACTACACCACACAGGAGAGATCCTCTATACTACACCACACAGGAGAGATCCTCTATACTACACCACACAGGAGAGATCCTCTATACTACACCACACAGGAGAGATCCTCTATACTACACCACACAGGAGAGATCCTCTATACTACACCACACAGGAGAGATCCTCTATACTACACCACACAGGAGAGATCCACTATACTACACCACACAGGACAGATCCTCTATACTACACCACACAGGACAGATCCTCTATACTACACCACACAGGACAGATCCTCTATACTACACCACACAGGACAGATCCTCTATACTACACCACACAGGAGAGATCCTCTATACTACACCACACAGGAGAGATCCTCTATACTACACCACACAGGAGAGATCCTCTATACTACACCACACAGGAGAGATCCTCTATACTACACCACACAGGAGAGATCCTCTATACTACACCACACAGGAGAGATCCTCTATACTACACCACACAGGAGAGATCCTCTATACTACACCACACAGGAGAGATCCTCTATACTACACCACACAGGAGAGATCCTCTATACTACACCACACAGGAGAGATCCTCTATACTACACCACACAGGAGAGATCCTCTATACTCCACCACACAGGAGAGATCCTCTATACTACACCACACAGGAGAGATCCTCTATACTACACCACACAGGAGAGATCCTCTATACTACACCACACAGGAGAAATCCTCTATACTACACCACACAGGAGAGATCCTCTATATACTACACCACACAGGACAGATCCTCTATACTACACCACACAGGAGAGATCCTCTATACTACACCACACAGGAGAGATCCTCTATACTACACCACACAGGAGAGATCCTCTATACTACACCACACAGGAGAGATCCTCTATACTACACCACACAGGACAGATCCTCTATACTACACCACACAGGAGAGATCCTCTATACTACACCACACAGGAGAGATCCTCTATACTACACCACACAGGAGAGATCCTCTATACTACACCACACAGGAGAGATCCTCTATACTACACCACACAGGAGAGATCCTCTATACTACACCACACAAGAGAGATCCTCTATACTACACCACACAGGACAGATCCTCTATACTACACCACACAGGAGAGATCCTCTATACTACACCACACAAGAGAGATCCTCTATACTACACCACACAGGAGAGATCCTCTATACTACACCACACAGGAGAGATCCTCTATACTCCACCACACAGGAGAGATCCTCTATACTCCACCACACAGGAGATATCCTCTATACTACACCACACAGGAGAGATCCTCTATACTACACCACACAGGACAGATCCTCTATACTACACCACACAGGACAGATCCTCTATACTACACCACACAGGACAGATCCTCTATACTACACCACACAGGACAGATCCTCTATACTACACCACACAGGAGAGATCCTCTATACTACACCACACAGGACAGATCCTCTATACTACACCACACAGGACAGATCCTCTATATTACACCACACAGGAGAGATCCTCTATACTGCACCACACAGGACAGATCCTCTATACTACACCACACAGGACAGATCCTCTATACTACACCACACAGGAGAGATGCTCTATACTACACCACACAGGAGAGATCCTCTATACTACACCACACAGGAGAGATCCTCTATACTACACCACACAGGACAGATCCTCTATACTACACCACACAGGAGAGATCCTCTATACTACACCACACAGGAGAGCTCCTCTATACTACACCACACAGGAGAGAACCTCTATACTACACCACACAGGACACATCCTCTATACTACACCACACAGGAGAGATCCTCTATACTACACCACACAGGAGAGATCCTCTATACTACACCACACAGGAGAGATCCACTATACTACACCACACAGGACAGATCCTCTATACTACACCACACAGGAGAGATCCTCTATACTACACCACACAGGAGAGATCATCTATACTACACCACACAGGACAGATCCTCTATACTACACCACACAGGAAAGATCCTCTATACTACACCACACAGGAGAGATCCTCTATACTACACCACACAGGAGAGATCCTCTATACTACACCACACAGGACACATCCTCTATACTACACCACACAGGAGAGATCCTCTATACTACACCACACAGGAGAGATCCTCTATACTACACCACACAGGAGAGATCCTCTATACTACACCACACAGGAGAGATCCTCCATACTACACCGCACAGGAGAGATCCTCTATACTACACCACACAGGAGAGATCCTCTATACTACACCACACAGGAGAGATCCTCTATACTACACCACACAGGACAGATCCTCTATACTACACCACACAGGACAGATCCTCTATACTACACCACACAGGAGAGATCCTCTATACTACACCACACAGGAGAGATCCTCTATATTACACCACACAGGAGAGATCCTCTATACTACACCACACAGGAGAGATCCTCTATACTACACCACACAGGAGAGATCCTCTATACTACACCACACAGGAGAGATCCTCTATACTACACCACACAGGAGAGATCCTCTATACTACACCACACAGGAGAGATCCTCTATACTACACCACACAGGAGAGATCCTCTATACTCCACCACACAGGAGAGATCCTCTATACTCCACCACACAGGAGAGATCCTCTATACTACACCACACAGGAGAGATCCTCTATACTACACCACACAGGAGAGATCCTCTATACTACACCACACAGGAGAGATCCTCTATACTACACCACACAGGACAGATCCTCTATACTACACCACACAGGAGAGATCCTCTATACTACACCACACAGGAGAGATCCTCTATACTACACCACACAGGAGAGATCCTCTATACTCCACCACACAGGAGAGATCCTCTATACTCCACCACACAGGAGAGATCCTCTATACTACACCACACAGGACAGATCCTCTATACTACACCACACAGGACAGATCCTCTATACTACACCACACAGGAGAGATCATCTATACTACACCACACAGGAGAGATCCTCTATACTACACCACACAGGAGAGATCCTCTATACTACACCACACAGGACAGATCCCTCTATACTGCACCACACAGGAGAGATCCTCTATACTACACCGCACAGGAGAGATCCTCTATACTACACCACACAGGAGAGATCCTCTATACTACACCACACAGGAGAGATCCTCTATACTACACCACACAGGAGAGATCCTCTATACTACACCACACAGGAGAGATCCTCTATACTACACCACACAGGAGAGATCCTCTATACTCCACCACACAGGAGAGATCCTCTATACTACACCACACAGGAGAGATCCTCTATACTACACCACACAGGAGAGATCCTCTATACTACACCACACAGGAGAAATCCTCTATACTACACCACACAGGAGAGATCCTCTATATACTACACCACACAGGACAGATCCTCTATACTACACCACACAGGAGAGATCCTCTATACTACACCACACAGGAGAGATCCTCTATACTACACCACACAGGAGAGATCCTCTATACTACACCACACAGGAGAGATCCTCTATACTACACCACACAGGACAGATCCTCTATACTACACCACACAGGAGAGATCCTCTATACTACACCACACAGGAGAGATCCTCTATACTACACCACACAGGAGAGATCCTCTATACTACACCACACAGGAGAGATCCTCTATACTACACCACACAGGAGAGATCCTCTATACTACACCACACAAGAGAGATCCTCTATACTACACCACACAGGACAGATCCTCTATACTACACCACACAGGAGAGATCCTCTATACTACACCACACAAGAGAGATCCTCTATACTACACCACACAGGAGAGATCCTCTATACTACACCACACAGGAGAGATCCTCTATACTCCACCACACAGGAGAGATCCTCTATACTCCACCACACAGGAGATATCCTCTATACTACACCACACAGGAGAGATCCTCTATACTACACCACACAGGAGAGATCCTCTATACTACACCACACAGGAGAGATCCTCTATACTACACCACACAGGAGAGATCCTCTATACTACACCACACAGGAGAGATCCTCTATACTACACCACACAGGAGAGATCCTCTATACTACACCACACAGGACAGATCCTCTATACTGCACCACACAGGAGAGATCCTCTATACTACACCGCACAGGAGAGATCCTCTATACTACACCACACAGGAGAGATCCTCTATACTACACCACACAGGAGAGATCCTCTATAATACACCACACAGGACAGATCCTCTATACTACACCACACAGGAGAGATCCTCTATACTACACCACACAGGAGAGATCCTCTATACTACACCACACAGGACGGATCCTCTATACTACACCACACAGGAGGGATCCTCTATACTACACCACACAGGAGAGATCCTCTATACTACACCACACAGGACAGATCCTCTATACTACACCACACAGGAGAGATCCTCTATACTACACCACACAGGTCAGATCCCTCTATACTACACCACACAGGAGAGATCCTCTATACTACACCACACAGGACAGATCCCTCTATACTACACCACACAGGAGAGATCCTCTATACTACACCACACAGGAGAGATCCTCTATACTACACCACACAGGAGAGATCCTCTATACTACACCACACAGGAGAGATCCTCTATACTACACCACACAGGAGAGATCCTCTATACTACACCACACAGGACAGATCCTCTATACTACACCACACAGCAGAGATCCTCTATACTACACCACACAGGACAGATCCTCTATACTACACCACACAGGAGAGATCCTCTACACTACACCACACAGGAGAGATCCTCTATACTACACCACACAGGAGAGATCCTCTATACTACACCACACAGGAGAGATCCTCTATACTACACCACACAGGAGAAATCCTCTATACTACACCACACAGGAGAGATCCTCTATATTACACCACACAGGAGAGATCCTCTATACTACACCACACAGGAGAGATCCTCTATACTACACCACACAGGACAGATCCTCTATACTACACCACACAGGACAGATCCTCTATACTACACCACACAGGAGAGATCCTCTATACTACACCACACAGGAGAGATCCTCTATACTACACCACACAGGACAGATCCTCTATACTACACCACACAGGAGAGATCCTCTATACTACACCACACAGGACAGATCCTCTATACTACACCACACAGGACAGATCCTCTATACTACACCACACAGGAGAGATCCTCTATACTACACCACACAGGAGAGATCCTCTATACTACACCACACAGGAGAGATCCTCTATACTACACCACACAGGAGAGATCCTCTATACTACACCACACAGGAGAGATCCTCTATACTACACCACACAGGAGAGATCCTCTATACTACACCACACAGGACAGATCCTCTATACTACACCACACAGGACAGATCCTCTATACTACACCACACAGGACAGATCCTCTATACTACACCACACAGGAGAGATCCTCTATACTACACCAAACAGGAGAGATCCTCTATACTACACCACACAGGACAGATCCTCTATACTACACCACACAGGACAGATCCTCTATACTACACCACACAGGACAGATCCTCTATACTACACCACACAGGAGAGATCCTATATACTACACCACACAGGACAGATCCTCTATACTACACCACACAGGAGAGATCCTCTATACTACACCACACAGGAGAGATCCTCTATACTACACCACACAGGAGAGATCCTCTATACTACACCACACAGGAGAGATCCTCTATACTACACCACAGGAGAACATTTTGTAGTTGAAATGAATTTTCCCCGATTTTCTGTCCACAGGAGCCGTCCCACCATACAAGAATGTTTCTCCAATCCTTGGCTCCAGGACGCCTATCTCATGAAACTCCGGCGACAAACTCTCACTTTTACAACCAATCGCCTCAAGGAGTTCCTGGTGGAGCAACAGAGAAGACGCTCAGACACTGCTACCAAACATAAAGTCCTCCTCCGCTCCTACCATGGTGCACAGCCCACAGCTCCCGTCACCCAGTGACCACGGAGGAAGGACTTTGGCAGTAAATAAGGTGGCCACGGAGCCAGAGGTGCATTCCACTGGATGATGTGGGACGCCAGCAGTCCCAGGGAGGCAGGACTGGTCAGAAACAAATCATACAGTAAATAACCTAAGTGTACATTGAGAGGACCCCAGAAGACCTAGGACATGGGGTATCCTGAAGCGCTGCTGGTCAACATACCTCAATTAAAGAAGTCGAACAGTCCAGTGAGACCGGGGGACATAGATGAGTAAAGAAATGGGGGTGCATGATGCATGTAAGATACTCCTCAACTTCCAGCAACGACACATCCTCAGCTGGTACCAGCTCCCGCTCCAGACCTCAGTGAGACCTTAGGCACCAACTTTTCTGCTGGAAAATCACCTGGATCGTCTTGGACAACCCTTCGTTTATGCAGATCTTCCCAGGAATTCCTGGTTGAATCAAGTGGTCTTAACAATTCAGAGACGCAGTGATTCATTCTATATAGTTTTTTTATTTTATTTTAATTTATTTATTTAGATGAGGGTAACCAGAGATTTCTATTAAGGGGTCAGTGTCGTTATTAATCTAATAGCCATAGGTAGCCGTATCCCTGCGATACTTGTTTACAAAAAAAAAAGATAGGATGTTTTTGAAAACCCATAGGAAAAGCCGACAAATCGGAGCGGACGGGGCCCTGACCTTGTAGAAGAAACCTGAGCGCATGGTGAGGAGGTCACTGATAGGGAGACGTTACTGGTTTATGTGGGTGAACTGGTGATTTCGGGAAGTCTATGTGTATGAGAGAGAGAACTAAACTTAAAGGGGTACTCCGGTGAAAACCTTTTTTCTTTTAAATCAACTGGTGCTAGAAAGTTAAACAGATTTGTAAATTACTTCTATTAAAAAATCTTAATCCTTCCTGTACTTATTAGCTGCTGAATACTACAGAGGTAATTCTTTTCTTTTTGGAATTCTCTCTGATGACATCATGAGCACAGTGCTCTTTGCTGACATCATTATAATAATAATAATAACTCTTTATTTATTGTTGTCCTTAGTGGGATTTGAACCCAAGGCCCCAGAGCTGCAAGGCAGCAGTGCTAACCACTGAGCCACCATGCTGCCCTTCGCATACATCTGCTATGCACGGTTGCTACAATGGACAGAGATGTCAGCAGAGAGCACTGTGCTCGTGATGTCATCAGTGTTCCAAAAAGAAAGGAATTTCCTCTGTAGCATTCAGCAGCTAATAAGTACTGGAAGGATTAAGATTTTTTAATAGAAGCAATTTACAAATATGTTTAACTTTCTGCCACCAGTTGATTGAAAAGAAAAAAGGTTTTCACCGGAGTACCCCTTTAATGGACAACTTTTTCAATTTACTGTCTGCCTCAAAACCAAATCTTAGGCCTTTTGTTTATTTTGGGGTTACCACTCCCAGCATCTTGATTATTTTTTACGATATATGAATCTTTTTTTTACGATCCATTCCCCAATAAGATCCTTGCATTTTCACAATTTTGGAAAACTTGGTTTGGTAATCACTGGATTATTCCCATTTTATCTATTACTAGAATGGATGTCCCCTGTCGAGAAAGGGGAAAATAACATAATGGGGTGGGAGCCTGACACCCTGTGTCAGTGGTCTTCAACCTGCGGACCTCCAGATGTTGCAAAACTACGACTCCCAGCATGCCCGGACAGCCGTTGGCTGTCCGGGCATGCTGGGAGTTGTAGTTTAGCAACATCTGGAGGTCCGCAGGTTGAAGACCACTGCCCTATGTGTTGGTGTGGGAAAATGGGTATCATGGAGTTGCTACCTTGAAGAAACCATACTGTAACAGTGAATATACCATGCAGGGGTGGAGGCCATATAATGACAATCTAGATGGAGTTCCCCTTTAAATAAGGCTGCTGTGTAACTACTCATTTATCAGATATTTGTACCCCACTGGATGCCTGGGTGCTAGGGTTGCCACCTTTGTTGCAAAAAATTAAAATTAAAATACCGGCCATGCTCATTTGCATAATTAATTATATATGCGATATGCGTGACATCACAGGATGCACACATGCCGGGGAAATTTTGTCATATTCTGACCCCTATAACTGTTTTTACTTTTCCATATACCGGGCCTGTATGAGGGTCATTTTTTGCGCCCCGATCTGTAGTTTTTAACAGGACCATTATTGTTTTGATGGGACTTTTTGATTGCTTTTTTTTTTTAATTTGGGAGTTGATACAGCCTGTGGCTCAGCAGGTGCCCCGAACAAAAACTACAACTCCCAACATGTTGGACTATATAGTAGTATATAGTATAATATAGGTCAGTGCTTTCCAACCAGGGGTGCCTCCAGCTGTTGCAAAACAACATCTCCCAGCATGTTGGACTATATAGTAGTATATAGTATAGGTCAGTGTTTTCCAACCAGGGGTGCCTCCAGCTGTTGCAAAACTACATCTCCCAGCATGTTGGACTATATAGTAGTATATAGTATAGGTCAGTGTTTTCCAACCAGGGGTGCCTCCAGTTATTGCAAACTACATCTCCCAGCATGTTGGACTATATAGTAGTATATAGTATAGGTCAGTGTTTTCCAACCAGGGGTGCCTCCAGTTATTGCAAACTACATCTCCCAGCATGTTGGACTATATAGTAGTATATAGTATAGGTCAGTGTTTCCCAACCAGGAGTGCCTCCAGCTGTTGCAAAACTACATCTCCCAGCATATTGGACTATATAGTGTAGGTCAGTGTTTCCCAACCAGGGGTGCCTCCAGCTGTTGCAAAACTACATCTCCCAGCATATTGGACTATATAGTATAGGTCAATGTTTCCCAACTAGGAGTGCCTCCAGCTGTTGCAAAACTACAACTCCCAGCATGCCCGGACAGCCGACGGCTGTCCGGGCATGCTGGGAGTTGTAGTTTCGCAACAGCTGGAGGTGCTCTGGTTGGGAAACACTGGTATAGGTTATGGTGCAACATTCCGGGAGTTGAATTGGTTGGATAAATTGCATTGCCAGTACTTTTAATATTAAAATACCGGCACGGTGGCCAAAATTCCAAAATACCGTCCAGGTGGCAACCCTACTGGATGATCATTTTTCACTTTTTTTTTTGTCTTTTTTTGTTCAGTTCTCTCTTCAGGTTCAGTAACTTCCCAAAATACCAAGTATCACCGCACCCCCCCCCCCCCCCCCACCCCCGCCGCTCACACAGACAGGAATGAATGTCTTCTGCACAAATAGTGTGGATTCCCATGCACATGAATGGCGCACGTATGTTGGGTGTTCTGGAGGATATAAAGCCATGAGATGGTTGACCGTCACAGACAATCAGGTGGACAATGACATGTTCTGGCAGAAGGACGATGTGATCCCGCGAATCCAGGAGAGGGTGGAGGGGCGCCTTCGATAAAAGACGTCAGTCTGTACATTTGTCGCGGGTGGGTGGGCGGGTTGCCCGCGGGTGGGTGGGTTGCCCTCCGCCCTCTCCCACGCGAGCTGCTTTTGAGCTTCTTATTTATTCACTAACATCCGAAGATGTTTCCTTTTATTTAATAGAATTTGTGTTGCTTTCCTGGGTTTGTAATGTCCCCCCGACCCCACCCCCCCACCCCCACCCCAACCAACCCCATGTTTTTTTTTTTTCTGTGTGGAGAAGTTGAGACGATAAAATAAAATGAGGTTGCACGGGACCCCGCGTGTAATCTGTCCTGGTGAAGCTGCACTGTTTCCGTCTATTCTTTCTCTGCTTATGGTGGGTGAACAATGGAACATACAGCATTGGGGAAGGGGGGGGGGGGGGGGGGTCAATGAGAAAAAAAAAATCTAAAGTGGCGCCATCTACAAACAGGAACAACAGAAACACCACATACAGTTTTATTATGTTCTGCTATATTTAAAGGGTACCTGTCACCAAACTACACTTTTATTATATATTGTTCCTTATGTAATTATAAGACACTTTGCCATTTACTTGCTGTTAACATTTTCAACCTTTATATGTTTTTAATGTGATTGAAAAAAACAGCCACTAGGTGGCGCTGTTCTGTTCCCTGTTACAAGTCAAACAGGTAGTTTGGTCTCCTGCCGGCCTGGCAGGAGACCAAACTCAGGAAGTGCATGCGGGGCATGGGGGGCACAGCTCTCGCAGGCTTGAGTGACGTCGTGCCTGCTGGGGAACGTCGACTTTCTCCTGCCGGAGAGCAAGGGGAAAGGTATGATACACAGCTTTTTAAAGCTCGGAACATTTTATTATTATTTTTTTAACCCTTTGAGGACCAATGGACGTATTTGTCCCATGTTTTTAATTGCCTGATACAGGCAAATACAGTGATCCTTCAACTTACAATGGCCTCAACATACAATAGTTTCAACATACAATGGTCTTTTCTGGACCATTGTAACTTGAAACCAGACTCAACTTACAATGTACAGACAGTCCAGATCTGTGAAACGTGTCACAACTGGAATAACTGACCATTCAGAATGGGCATTTTACTGGTAAATCACCTGTATTACTGAAGTGTATACACTGACTGGCTGTCTGGTAGCGCCCCCTACAATACAGGGAGGAACTGCAAGTTCTGTACTACTCCTTACCTGTGCCAGGGTTAGCTGCTCCTTTTGGACACCAAGTAAGGGCGGCTCCATTTGGGACACTGTGTACTGTATAGGACCTTTAAGAAGCTCCTGTCCTCTACATAAACCATTGTTTCCCAACCAGGGTGTCTCCAGCTGTTGCAAAACTACAACTCCCAGCATGCCCGGACAGCCAGCGGCTGTCCGGGCATGCTGGGAGTTGTAGTTTTGCAACAGCTGGAGGCACCCTGGTTGGGAAGCACTGACAGTGATTTACAGCTCCCAGCAGATCTTTATTACTTTTATATGTAAGGATTTGCTTTATCTATATTAGTTATCTACTTATTTTTCTTTAATCCTCACTTTTTCCTATTTTTGGATGACAATTTGGTGGTTTCAGAACCAATTTCCAGGTTTCCATAGAGTTATGGTCTCCACATACAATGGTTTCAACATACAATGGTCGTCCTGGAACCAATTAATATTGTAATTTGAGGGACCACTGTAAAAGCATGGGACAAATACATCCCTTGTTCCTCAAAGGGTTAAAGGGGTACTCCGGTGGAAAACTTTTTTTTATTTTTTAAATGAACTGGTGCCAGAAAGTTAAACAGATTTGTAAATTACTTCTATTAAGAAATCTTAACCCTTTTAGTACTTTTTAGCAGCTGTATACTACAGAGGAAATTCTTTACTTTTTGAATTTCTTTTTTTGTGTTGTCCACAGTGCTCTCTGCTGACACCTCTGTCCATGTCAGGAACTGTCTAAAGCAGCATAGGTTTGCTATAGGGATTTTCTCCTACTCTTGACAGTTCCTGATACGGGCATCAGGTGTCAGCAGAGAGCACTGTGGACAAAACAAAAACAAAAATGTAATAAAT
This sequence comes from Hyla sarda, assembly GCF_029499605.1. NCBI lineage: Eukaryota > Metazoa > Chordata > Amphibia > Anura > Hylidae > Hyla > Hyla sarda. Next base: position 18,433,647 of record NC_079196.1, on the reverse strand, counting down.
AAATAAAGATTTTCCTCTGTAGCATACAGCTGCTAAAAAGTACTGAAAGGATTAAGATTTCTTAATAGAAGTAATTTACAAATCTGTTTAACTTTCTGGCACCAGTTCATTTAAAAAAAAAAAAAGTTTTCCACCGGAGTACCCTTTTAACCTTTCTTCTATATGTCATCAAAAAAATGTTATCCCCTTTTTTATAGAAATGATGACTAATAAAGAAAGACCACTAGGGGTCCCCCATCCATCCAGAACATAATCCTGTCCGGCTGCAGCATCATCTTTGTCCCAGCTGAAGCACAGGCCGGGACAAAGTCCAGGAAGTGAGGGCGGGGCTAGTACTCCCCTGTGTGCTCATTCCTGTCCTATCAAACTGCAGCAGTAAAACAGAGAGGAAGGGGTTATAGAGTAGTCTGCCGTGACTGGATGAAGAGACACAGCACAGCAGACTCAGGGAGGAAGAGAATGCATGGTGAATGAGGGTGGGCTCAGTTCTTGCTTCGGACACACCCCTTCCTGAGCAGTGGATGCCAGAATGAGTAAGCATCAGAACAGAGGGATTTTTGAGCCAAATACAGAAGCTAGACACATAAAAAAGACGTGTAAAGCCTCTGTATGACCTAGTGAGTAACATATAAAAGCATCATTTCTTTCTGTGATATGACGGGGGCACTTTTAAGAAAAAAGGACTGGATAAATAATGCAGATAAAGACAGTCCTTACATATATAAGTCATAAACAGCTGTCACAGGTGAAGAGCAGTGCAGAACTGCACTATACTGTAGGGAGGCGCTACTAGACAGAAAATCACTGCATCTACTAGCGTTTTCCAAAGAGTGTGTCTCCAGCTGTTGCAAAACTACAACTAACCAGCATGCCCGGACAGCCGAAGGCTGTCCGGGCATGCTGGGAGTTGTAGTTTTGCAACAGCTGGAGACACACTCTTTGGAAAACACTGCAATAGAAGACAATGACTTAAAGGGGTACTCCAGTGGGAAAACAATTTTTTTTTTATCAATTGGTGCCAGAAAGTTAAACAGATTTGTAAAATACTTCTATTTAAAAATCTTAATCCTTCCAGTACTTATCAGCTGCTGTATGCTCCACAGGAAGTTGTGTGGTTCTTTTCAGTCTGGCCACAGTGCTCTCTGCTGTCACCTCTGTCCGTGTCAGGAACTGTCCAGAGCAAGAACAAATCCCCATAGAAAAACCTCTCCTCCTCTGGACAGTTCCTGATACGGACAGAGGTGGCAGTAGAGAGAGCACTGTGGTCAGACTGAAAAGAACTCCAGAAAAAAAAAATATATACTACTACCTGTGGAGTATACAACAGCTGATAAGTACTGGAAGGGTTAAGATTTTTAAATTGTAGTCATTTACAAATCTGTTTAACTTTGTGACCCCAGTTGATAAAAAAAATTAAAAAAAATAAGTGTTTTTCACCGGAGTTCCCCTTTAAGGGTTTATAGTTACTGGGGATTTTGGTGTAAAATGTAGTAGTCAGACTGAGGTGTGTGTCAGTAAATGGGGATATTGTGGATGAGATGAACCAGCACCCATGTGTGTAGCACCCTCACCCCCACCCTGACACAGTCCGTGCCTCCACCCTGAGTCAGGAGCTATATATATCTGCCATGTCCATATGAGGCGGTGTTACTGCGGCGCGGGTGACAGGTGTTTATTGCTGGGAGTAAACTAATGATATCTGGCTCTAGTATTACATACCGCCCACCGTGCTGTCCTCACTGTGCCGTCCTATAGTGTTCCATGTGGAGAAGACAACGTGTCGTCATAAACTGCGGGATAAAGAAGAGGAGACCTGATCACTTGTAGCACCTTGGCCCCCCAAATGAATAGAGCGGCACTCTGCGTGCTCTACCGCCACCCCATTTACTTGTTATAGGGTCACCAAAGATACAGCTATCACCATCAGTTCTAAAGCTAAGTAAGGCTATGGCTGCTCTCACATTATACAGTCATCCTTTTTTAATGATCCGTTAAATGTTCCATTATGAAAACCCTTAAAGGGGTACTCCGGCCCTGAGACATCTTATCCCCTATCCAAAGGATAGGGGATAAGATGTCTCACCACGGGGGGCCCCGCCGCTGGGGACCCCCTGCAATCTTGTATTCGCCACCCACCGGTTTGAGCTTCACACCACAGGTGACGACTCCGCCCTCGTGTGATGTCACGCCCCGCCCCCGCTATGCAAGTCTATGGGAGGGGGCGTGACGGCCGTCACGCCCCCTCCCCTAGACTTGCATAGTGGGGGCAGGGGGTGACGTCACACGGGGGCGGAGTCGTGACGTCACGATACTCCGGCCCCGTGGTCGCCACCCGGCTGTTTGCGAGCTGGCAGCGCAGCGTGCAGCTCAAACCGGTGGGTGGTGAACACAAGATTGCAGGGGGTCCCCAGCAGCGGGACCCCCGCGGTGAGACATCTTATCCCCTATCCTTTGGATAGGGGATAAGATGGCTCAGTGCCGGAGTACCCCTTTAAAATCGGCCGTTACAAAATCCCATTATAGTCTATGGGATTTTTACATTATCCGTTTTAACCCGTCATAGCCTGTTATTAATAATGGACGTTTATTTTGCATTCACTATTCTCCCGTTACAAAATAATGTCCGTTATTAATAACAGGCTATGATGGGTTAAAACGGATAATGTAAAAATCCCATAGACTATAATGGGATTTTGTAACGGACGATTTTAAGGGTTTTCATAACGGAACATTAAACAGATCTTAAGTGGGCAGACTGGTATTTTTCTCGCTGATCTCACACTGCCAACATTAAAGAGTACCTGTCATGATCTTGTTAAATTTTATAATCCTCCCAGTTCACTCCCCCCCCCCCCCTCCCCCCCATCATAATAAACCACCCCCGGCCTTTATTTTTATAATTTTTTAGTTTTCTACCTTGATATTTCTCTGTATTTTCTGCTCAGTCTCAGTCAGATTCACAGACTGGGAAGGGGCGTTCCCCAGCAGGCTGTGACATCATCTGAAGCCATATAGGGGAGAACTTCCTCCCTCACTCTGCTACACACAGCCCAGAGCAGTTCAGTGTGAGATGAGCTATGATTGGATAAGGCTGCACTCACACCCTCAGCATTTCCTGATTTTGGACTTCTGCCAGGCCAACAGGAGTCCAAAGTCTGTGCAAGAGATGGGGGGGAAATGTGCCCTGGATAAGTAGGGAGACACCTAGTGGCAGCTTTTTTAAACACAAATAAAGCATTTTTTTTTCCAACAATGAACTTTAGAAAGATTTTTTATTTACCAAAAGGAGTGCAATAGCAAAAATTAGTTTTAATGAGAGCGCCCATTTAGAATCAGTCAGGTTTAGCTTGGCCCAAACCTGTTCTGGGCCAGGCTGGACAGTTCTGCCCACTTTGATGCCAGTATTTATGCCCAGAAAGGCTTTAGGGCAGGCTGCTCTCAATTGACTTTGATGCTGAGTATCTCTCTATGTGTTAGCAGTGTGAGACCAGTGGCCCAAGGGCATTTAACCCTTTGAAAACTCCAAATAATTTGAAAATAAGAGTAAACAAAAAAAAATTAAAAAAGAATAAAATTAACCCCGCCCCCTTTTCCCATTATGAAAAAAAAACACACCAAAAGACTGTAAAAGAATAAAAACAAAAGAAAAACGTATTTACGTATTTAGTATTGCTGCTAGAGATGAGCGAACTTACAGTAAATTCGATTCGTCACGAACTTCTCGGCTCGGCAGTTGATGACTTTTCCTGCATTATTAGTTCAGCTTTCCGGTGCTCTGGTGGGCTGGAAAAGGTGGATACAGTCCTAAGAAAGAGTCTCCTAGGACTGTATCCACCTTTTCCAGCCCACGGGAGCACCGGAAAGCTGAACTAATAATGCAGGAAAAGTCATCAACTGCCGAGCCGAGAAGTTCGTGACGAATCGAATTTACTGTAAGTTCGCTCATCTCTAATTGCTGCATGCGTAATTGTCAGAACTATTGAATTATAACATTCCTGATCCTGCGGTGTATAACACTTATCCCTGTAGGATAGGGGATAAGTGTGTGATCATGGGGGGTCAGAACGCTGAGACCCCCGCATTCTCCTGTATGGGGCCCCGGCTCTGCCGCCTCTCTATGGGAGAGGCACGGATGCAACTCTGCAACTCTGCATCTCCCATAAAACTGTATGGGGGAGGGGGGGCGTGTTGTCATCATCAGTGAGGTCACCGACACATGGATTAGCCACGCACAGCCGCGGCAATGCCCGGACCCCGTACAGGAGATCGCGGGGGGTCCCAGCATTCTGACCCCCATGGTTAGACACTTATCCCCTATCCTGCGGATATATGTCATACACCGCACATCTCCTTTAAAGGAGTAGTCCAGTGGTGACCCAGTGGTGAACAACTTATCCCCTATCCTAAGGATAGGGGATAAGTTTGAGATCACGGGGGGTCCGACCGCTGCGGCCCCCGTGATCTCCTGTACGGAGCCCCGACAGCCCGCGCGAAGCGGCAGCCAACACGCCCCCTCAATACAACTCTATGGCAGAGCCGGAGCGCTGCCTTCGGCAATCTCCGGCTCTGCCATAGCGATGTATTGAGGGGGCGTGTCGGCCGCCGCTTCGTGCGGAGGTCGACACCCGCTATCTGGCCGGAGAGCCGGGGCCCCGTACAGAGAGATCGCAGGGGGCCCCAGCGGTCGGACCCCCCCGCGATCTCACTTATCCCCTATCCTTAGGATAGGGGATACGTTTTTCACCACTGGACTACCCCTTTAACGACGTAAACACAAAAAAAATCCAAATACCAGAATTGCCGATTTTTGGTCACATAACCTCCCAGAAAAAAACAATCATGATCAAATAGCTATGAAACTACACACGAGTACCATTTAAAACTACAGCGCGCACACAAAATAAACCCTAAAGCTCTGACAAAGAAAAAAAGTTACAGGGGTCAGAACTTGGCAATGAACAGATTTTTTATTTTTATTTTAACCATAACACAAAACATTGTTTGGTATCATTGGAATCGCACTGACCCATAGAATATATTCTGCATATCAGTTTTACCATATTGTGAACTCGAAAATTATTACCCCACAAAATTATGCAAATCCGTATTTTTTTTATGCACTTTTGCCCAAAATATAATTTTTTTTCTGGCTTTGTAATACATTATATGATAAAAATAAAGTGTGCCTATGAAAAAAAAATTAAAAATAATCTCTTAACTTTATCATTGTAAAAAAAATTAAAAAAAAAAATGAGACAGAAATCAAAATTGTAAGGGGTCGTGAAAGGGTTAATGCACTGTTTACTATTTGTTTTTTTCCTACAAACATTCCGACAAATTCTGTACAGTACTTTTTGCCTGATTCGGCGGCACTAGGACCGCTCGGAAACTCCGCCGTGTAAACATAAAGGAACTAAAGGGTTAAAGCGGAATGTCCGCGGGATCACGTGACCAATCTTTTTACACTTACTCGGGGAGGGGGCTTGACGTCACGCCACTGACCAGCCCAGCAGGTCTTTCAACGTTACCGTGGTGACCACGCACATCTACAACGTACGGCGCGTCACGTGTCTCCTTTCATCCAATGGGAAGGCCGATTACCCGACAAACTACAAATCCCGGCATCCTCCATCCGGCTGACGTGCCATAGAGCCACTGACGCGGAAGTGTAGACGGGGGAGCAGGTAACTGTGCGGTTTTTATGTTCCTTTACCTTGTAGTGACTGTGTGTGTTATATGGCATACTGACTGTCCGGTCTGCACCAGTATTGTAAAGGTGGGGGACTACAAGTACCAGCATGTCCTGTCATTGCAGTAACAATTGCAAGTAGGTTCTATGTAGCTTTGCAGCTACAGAGGGAAGGGGGTGGGGTGTCTACAGTTCCCATCAGACACTACAACTCCCAACAGTTGTAGGTTGTTCTGGTATTTGTAGTTCCTAAATTGATAGCGGTGACCCCTTTTCACTGGGGTTCTATACCAGTGGTCTTCAATCTGCGGACCTCCAGATGTTGCAAAACTACAACTCCCAGCATGCCCGGACAGCCGTTGGCTGTCCGGGCATGCTGGGAGTTGTAGTTTTGCAACATCTGGAGGTCCGCAGGTTGGAGACCACTGTTCTATACCATGAAAAGCTTTCTAGTATAACTTCTATTGCAGTGGTCCCCAAACTGTGGACCTCCAGCTGTGGCAGCACTACAACTCCCAGCAAAGGCTGTCTGGGCTTGCTGCGAGTTGTAGTATTACCACAGCTGGAGGTTTATAGTTTGGAGACCACTGCTCTATTGCAAATGAGAAATAAGAAATTTCAGCTTGCTGTCAATGAATGGAAATGTGCAAGTTTATTTGCAAATTTGTGGGTTGGGGCTTTTCTTTTTTATTCATTTTTTTTTTTTTTTTTTTACGCCGTTCCTCGTGTGGTCAATTGAACATATTATCTTCGTTCCTCCGGTCGCTACTAGAGATGAGTTAAGCTACAGTGATTTCATTCGTCACGAACTTCTCGGCTCAGCGGTTGATATCTTTTCCTGCATAAATTAGTTCAGCTTTCAGGTGCTCCGGTGGGCTGGAAAAGATGGATACAGTCCTAGGAAAGAGTCTCCCGAGCACCTGAAAGAGGAACTAATTCATGCAGGCTAAAGTCATCAACCGCCGAGCCGAGAAGTTCGTGACGAATTGAATCACTGTAACTTCACTCATCTCTAGTCGCTGCCATTAAAACGATACCCAATGTGTATATTTTCCGTAATGTTTTACTGGGAGTTGTAGCTTTGCAGCCGCAGGTTGGGGGGGGGGGGGGGGGGGGATCAGTAATGGAGAGAATATGCAGGATTAGGCGGTGCTGGGTCCCCGCTCTTTTCTCGTTGTTTCCTTTTATTTGTCTTTTATTGTTATATTTTATGTTTTCAGACGTTGCAGAAATGTTGAAAGCCGTTATCCTAATCGGGGGCCCACAGAAAGGTGAGTAATACATATATACACATATTGGTAATGAACTTTACTTTATTCCACTTTAACGCCTTAAAGGGGTACTCCGGCCCTAATACATCTTATCCCCTATCCAAAGGATAGGGGATAAGATTTATGATCGCGGGGGTCCCTCGCAATCTGTCATTCCGCACCCACCTATGTGAGCTCTCCGCAGGGCTGGAGGCTCCGAGTGTGAAGCGTGATGACCACAGGGCTGGAGTGACATCATGACCCCGCCCCCATGTGATGTCATGCCCTGCCCCCTCAATGCAAGTCTATGGGAGGGGGCATGACGGCCGTCACGCCCCCTCCCATAGACTTGCATTGAGGGGCGGGGCTAAGATTTATTAGGGCTGGAGTACCCCTTAAAGGACACATCCATCTTCATTTTGCATCTTCTTTTTATCCTCCTCACCTTGTATCAGGGTAGGCGGCAACAACAAGTTTTCTGGTGTCCAAAACAGAAGAGAGAGATGTGCTGCTGCTATGTGTATCTCGTAGAGGATTGTTTAAAGGGGTATTCCAGGAAAAAACTTTTTTTTATACATATCAACTGGCTCCAGAAAGTTAAACAGATTTGTAAATTACTTCTATTAAAAAATCTTAATCCTTTCAGTACTTATGAGCTTCTGAAGTTAAGGTTGTTCTTTTCTGTCTAAGTGCTCTCTGATGACACGTGTCTCGGGGAAACGCCCAGTTTAGAAGAGTTTTGCTATGGGGGATTTGCTTCTAAACTGGGCGGTTCCCAAGACAGGTGTCATCAGAGAGCACTTAGACAGAAAAGAACAACCTTAACTTCAGAAGCTCATAAGTACTGAAAGGATTAAGATTTTTTTTTTATAGAAGTAATTTACAAATCTGTTTAATTTTCTGGAGCCAGTTGATATACATAAACATTTTTTTCCTGGAATACCCCTTTAAAGTGTCCCTGTCCTTTAAAAAAAAAAAAAAAAAAAAAAAAAAAAAATAATAATAATAATAATAATAATGATTGAAATTTTTGATTGGTTAGATCTAAGTGCTGAGACCCTCACCGATCATTAGAAAGAGCAGCGATCTGCTTGCTAGTATGGCCCCATAGACTTATTGTTTTTGGGAGGACAGGGACACTTTAAATGATTGCATTGTAGCAAACAGCATTTTAAAGGGGTACTCAACTGCACCAGTGTTCGGAACATTTTGTTCTGAACGCTGGGTGCGGGTTGTGGGGGTCGTCACGCCACACCACCTCCATGCAAGTCTATGGGAGGGGGCATTGAGGGGCCGTGGCTTGATGGCACGAGGGGCATGGCCGTGATATCACGAACCCCGCAGTGGAGTATCCCTTAAAAGCAAGGATGTTAAACCTCAGTCTGCTCACAAATGCTTGGAGTGGTGGCGGCTAAACAGTGTGAAGATGACTTTGTCTGCCGCCCACGTAAGGCTTTTTTGGCGTAAGGGTCTTCTCTGTGAAAAAAAACCCCACTATAATACCGAATAGTTAGGAATCCGGTGCATATGTGTTTATTGGGGTCTCAGTTCTGTTCTCTCTTGATAGGTACCAGGTTCCGGCCTTTATCTTTCGAGGTTCCCAAGCCCCTGTTCCCGGTTGCTGGTGTCCCAATGTTACAGCATCACATCGAGGCCTGCAGCAAGGTGAGATCTCTTGTCATCGGCCAAAATCTTTGGTTTTCTGGTATTTCACATTCGTGACTTAAAGGGGTACTCCCCTGGAAAACATTTTTTTTTTTTTTTAAATCAACTTGTGGCGGAAAGTTAAACAGATTTGTAATTTACTTCTATTAAAAAATCCTAATCCTTCCAGTACTTATCAGCTGCTGTATGCTCCACAGGAAGTTCTTTTCTTTTTGAATTTCTTTTCTGTCTGACCACAGTGCTCTCTGCTGACACCTCTGTCCATGTCAGGAACTTGTCCGGAGGAGAGGTTTGCTATGGGGATTTTCTCCTGCTCTGGACAGTTCCTAAAATGGACAGAGGTGTCAGCAGAGAGCACTGTGGTCAGACAGAAAAGAAATTCAAAAAGAAAAGAACTTCCTGTGGAGCATACAGCAGCTGATAAGTACTGGAAGGATGAAGATTTTTAATTTACAAATCTGTTAAACTTTCTGGCAACCGTTGATTTATAAAAACATGTTTTCCAGCGGAGTACCCCTTTAATGTCAAAATTGGCAATCAATGCGATTAGTGGAGGCCTGATCTGACTGTATCTGTTCCTGTTGCTCAACCTCATGTGCTAGAACTGTGTTTCCCAACCAGGGTGCCTCCAGCTGTGGCAAAACTACAACTCCCAGCATGCCCAGTTTAAGGCATCCTGGTTGGGAAACACTTACCTAGACTGACGCTGGAGTAAGATCTACCTTTGTATACATAATCTGTGAAGCCCTATGTGTTTCCACGGTAACAGACTACAAACCAACCCTGTGTAGTCAGACACTGCATTCCTGTGTTGCTCTCCTCCGTACACACCAACCAGTGTGCCTCCTGCTGTTACATCTATCAATATATATATATATATATATATATAATCTGTCTCTGGTGATATTCTGTGTACAGTATTATTAATAAACTCTCCCATAGGTGCCCAACCTGAAGGAGATCTTACTGATAGGCTTTTATCAGCCCAATGAGGCCCTCAGCCGCTTCCTGGTCACAGCACAGCAAGAGTTTAAAGTGGCGATCAGGTGAGAGGTCATCGCAGCTTGTCATATCCTTGTATGCAGACAAATCACAGTGGCTCTTACTTAAAGGGGTACTCCGCCCCTAGACATCTTATCCCCTATCCAAGGGATAATATGTCTAATCCCAGGGGTCCTGCCGCTGGGCATAGGCTTACATTGAGGGGGTGGGGCGTGACATCACGAGGGGGTGGGGCTGTGGCGGAGGCGAGCAGTCGGACCACCCACAATCACACACTTATCCACTATTCTATGGATAGGGGAGAAGTGTCTAAGACTTCATTACTCCTTTAAATAAGCACTTTTCACATTTTCTAGAGACACCTCAAAGGTTCTGATTTGGTCAGGGTCTGAGTGTTCAGACCCCGAGCGATCACGAAAACAAGCTCTGTGTCATGTGACTTGGATGACCTCGTAATGCAAATCTATGGGACTGGCATCCAGGTCAGAGTGGAGGGTGAGAAGTGAATGGCTTCTGCTTCTCTCCCCGCTCTTTTTTGTAAACATTCGGGGGGTTTGAACACTCAGATCCCGACTGATAAAAATGTTTGCCATGTCCCTAGAACAGTGTTTTTTAATCAGGTCGTCTCCATCTGTTGCGCAACTACAACTCCTAGCATTCTGGGAGTTGTAGTTTTGCAACAGCGGGAGGGTCACAGGTTGGGGAACATTGATCTATACAGGTCCTAAGGGAATTAAACTCCTGCTGATAAGCTGCATCGTTCCAATTAAAGGGGTACTCCGGTGGAAAACGTATTTTTTTTTTTTTTTTTTTTTTAAATCAGCTGGTGCCAGAATTTTTTTTCCTTTTATTCAGATTTGTAAATGACTTCTATTAAAAAAATCTTAATCCTTCCAGTACTTATTAGCTGCTGAATATTACAGAGGAAATTATTTTCTTTTTGGAACACAGAGCTCTCTGCTGACATCATGAGCACAGTGCTCTCTGCTGACACCTCTGTCCATTTAAGGAACTGTCCAGAGCTGCATATGTTTGCTATGGGGATTTTCTCCTACTCTGGACAGTTCTTTAAATGGACAGAGGTGTCAGCAGAGAGCACTGTGCCCATGATGTCAGCAGAGAGCTCTGTGTTCCAAAAAGAAAATAATTTCCTCTGTGGTATTCAGCAGCTAATAAGTACTGGAAGGATTAAGATTTTTTAATAGAAGTAATTTATAAATCTGTTTATCTTTCTGGCACCAGTTGATTTAAAAAAAAGTTTTCCACCGGAGTACCCCTTTTAAGAACTCCTACTCCCATCCTCCTCACAGGTATCTGCAGGAATTCTCCGCCCTGGGCACTGGCGGAGGCATCTATCACTTCCGGGACCAGATCCTCTCCGGGGGGCCGCAGGCGTTCTTTGTGATGAATGCAGATGTTTGCTGCCAATTCCCTCTCCTCCAGATGTTGGAGTTTCAGAAGCAACATGAAGAGACGCATAAATACATCATGCTGGGAAACACGGTACGCTATACTAAGAACGGGTAGAATACTGTAAAGTGTATAGAACGGGATGTAGGGGGCTGGGAGGCTTCTCCTTCTCTATATAGTCATATTCCATATCTGTAATTTGCCATCATGACCCTTTATTAGTCATCTTAACTAATTAATTAATGGATCCTAAAGCAAGACAGATAGGTCAGACTTCTTGGCACATGCCTAGGGATCGCAGACTGTAGGAGGCACAGTGTGTGAACTGACAGGGCTGCTTTAATCTAGACTTGTGTTTTCCAACCAGGGCGCCTGCAGCTGTTGCAAAACTACCAACGCCCAGCATGCCCGGACAGCCTTTGGCTGTCCGGGCATGCTGGGAGTTGTAGTTCTGCAACAGCTGCAGGCGCCCTGGTTGGAAAACGCCAATCTACACTGTCAGTAAGAGTGAAGCAATAGCGTGCACTTGGGATTGCCCTCTTTTTGTAATCTGTCTTGTCTAGCAGTTGCTAGAGACTGATTTTACCCAACAACAGACAGTAGATAGTAAAATCACTAATATAGTGACCCCTAGTGGTCAAGTTTATAAACTTTGTTATAAGGCTAAAAAAATGACATAGATATGAGACAGAGAGATATGAGATGAGATAGATAGAGAGTAGAGATGAGCAAACTTACAGTAAACTCGATTCGTCACGAACGTCTCGGCTCGGCAGTTGATGACTTTTCCTGCATAAATGAGTTCAGCTTTCAGGTGCTCCCGTGGGCTGGAAAAGGCTGGATACAGTCCTAGGAGACTCTTTCCTAGGACTGTATCACCTTTTCCAGCCCACGGGAGCACCGGAAAGCTGAACTAATTTATGCAGGAAAAGACATCAACTGCCGAGCCGAGAAGTTCGTGACGAATCAAATTCACTGTAAGTTCGCTCATCTCTAATATAGAGAGATTGCAAGGTAGCTTGGAGACACCTGATCGTAATTGGTGATGAGCGGCAGGGGCCATATTCGCATTCGCGATATTTTGTGAATATAGTGACGGTTATTCATCCTATGTTCACGAAATTCGCATATTTTGCTATGTTCACTTTTTTCCATGCAAAAAAATAGCATATACATTTTCGTCATTCCGAATATATAGCACTATATTCTAAATATTCGTGAAGTGCCGATATTCGCAATACAAATTTGCATTAAGAATATTCGTGCTCAACACTAATCGTAATGTGTTTAAATTGCTGCTATACACACGGATGGTGATAAGTATTTGTTCACTGCTGGGACCCCCACCGATCAGGAGAATAGTGTTCCTGTGTCCCCTGTGTACAGGTAGCAGTGGTCTAGCATCCCTCCTGCCCCTCTATTCACTTTTAGTAAAGTGCAGCCCTTACCTATCTACAGCGATCCCATGAGTATAGCGGCAGCACGCATACATGCTATAGGAGGGTATGAGTCCCCTGTCTGCACCCACCAATACATACTTATCCCCTATCCTGTGTAAAGGAGACTGACGTCCATTCATACAATTTCCTATCTTGCAGGCGAATAGGACACAATCTCTTAACTACGGCTGCATCGTGGCGAAGGCCGATACCCAGGAGGTAATGTATACTGCTGCCTCCTGATACTATTAGTGATATGACAATGGGACAACTGGACCAGTCGCACAGCAAATACAAGTATGGGGACAGTATAGTGCTACATAATCAGGATCACAGGTAAAGGCAGAGATCCAGTTAAAGGGGTACTCCACTGGAAAACATTTTCTTTTAAATCAACTAGTGTCAAAAAGTTAAAGAGATTTCTAAATGACTTCTATTAAAAAATATTAACTCTTCCAGTACTTATCAGCTGCTGTATGCTACAGAGGAAGTTCTTTTCTTTTTGAATTTCCTTCCTGTCTGACCACAGTGCTCTCTGCTGCCACCTCTGTCTATTTTAGGAACTGTCCAGAGTAGGAGAAAAATCCCCATAGCAAACCTATCCTGCTCCGGACAGTTCCTGAAATAGACAGAGGTGTCAGCAGAGAGCACTGTGGTCAGACTGAAAGGAAATTTAAAAAGAAAAGAACTTCCTCTGTAATATACAGCAGCTGATAAGTACTGGAAGGTTTAAGATTTTTTAATAGAAGTAATTTACAAATCTGTTTTAACTTTCTGACACCAATTGATTTAAATGAAAATGTTTTCCAGTGGAGTACCCCTTTAAGAAAAATAAAAATGCTCTAAAGCCACCACAATACCTGTTCTGTGTCCACTGTAGTTATCCATTTTATCCATGCGGTTTTGGCAGCTCATGTTTCCTAAATATTCTCTTTCCCTGCTTGCAGCCCAGACCACAACTCCCAGCAGTTAGTGGGCTCTGTTTAAGGTCTGTCAGCCAATTGCTTTTACTATCTGTGTTCATGCTGTGTTGTTGTAAACATTGTACATGTCTTCCCTTTCAAAATATCTTTCCCCCCAGCAATAAATCATGCTATGCTCTGAATGGCAGCAGTCAGTGATAAGAACTACACCAGGAAAAGAGCAGCATTATGTGCTGAGGAGGCTTCTCTGTCACACAGGGAGGGGGCGGTGCGGCTGTGAAGACAGAGCAGACAGAAATCACGTGGTGTTTGTCTTCCAGGAGGGTGGGGGTTAGGTCTCATTGAGGGGTTTGCACAGAGACGAGCAAGATTTTATGATGTTTTTCTTTCACTGACGCAAACTGCTCTATATAGCTAATAAATGATATTTAGACAAATGCATAGGTTATTGAGAGGGAAAAAATGGGCTATGGGTTTATTTCCCCAGAGTAACCCTTTAATCTCTGGATTGCACAAGCTCTAGGGGGAGCTCACTGAGTTCATTTGCCCAATGGTAATAAATCAGTATACAGTTAGCTACCCCTAGTGGTCACTGTAGGCAAAAAGAATCTTATGATTGAACTCTATGGAGATGATTTATGACTATCTGTCCATGGCAGGTCCTGCATTACGTGGAGAAGCCCAGCACGTTTGTCAGCGACATCATCAACTGCGGGATCTATCTCTTCTCACCATCGATATTCCAGCACATTGCAGAGGTTTTCAGGCGGAACCAGCAGGATTTGCAGCTGTAAGTTGCCCCCTTCCCAGTGCACAGACACCCCCATATGTCCTCTTTTCCATCAAAGAATGGAAACCCCCATGTACCCTCCTCTCCATCAGAGCATGGACACCCCCATATACCCTCCTCTCCATCAGAGCATGGACACCCCCATATATCCTCTCCTCCATCAGAGCATGGACACCCCCCATATACCCTCCTCTCCATCAGAGCATGGACACCCCCATATACCCTCCTCTCCATCAGAGCATGGACACCCCCATATACCCTCCTCTCCATCAGAGCATGGACACCACCATATACCCTCCTCTCCATCAGAGCATGGACACCCCCATATACCCTCCTCTCCATCAGAGCATGGACACCCCCATATATCCTCTCCTCCATCCGAGCATGGACACCCCCATATATCCTCCTCTCCATCCGAGCATGGACACCCCCATATATCCTCTCCTCCATCCGAGCATGGACACCCCCATATATCCTCTCCTCCATCAGAGCATGGACACCCCCATATACCCTCCTCTACATCAGAGCATGGACACCCCCATATACCCTCCTCTCAATCAGAGCATGGACACCCCCATATACTTGCTCCTCTCCATCCGAGCATGGACACCCCCATATACCCTCCCCTCCTCCATCAGAGCATGGACACCCTCATATACCCTCCTCTCCATCAGAGCATGGACACCCCCATATACCTGCTCCTCTCCATCAGAGCATGGACACCCCCATATACCCTCCTCTCAATCAGAGCATGGACACCCCCATATACTTGCTCCTCTCCATCCGAGCATGGACACCCCCATATACCCTCCCCTCCAGTGCTGCAGTGTCTTCCTATTTCATTTATCACCTCCTCATGAACATTCATTCTTCTTCTTTTTCTCCTCCTCCCGTGTCCCTTATGCCTCCTGCATGTGCGACCAGTTGTTCCTCCTGCATCAGGTGAGTGCTGTGTGTTGCACGGACACATGGCATGAGCACCGGAGTGACTGGGATGCTGTTTTTGGGTTTAAAGCTTCACTTCACTTGCACCTTATCTATTCCCGCATCACAACCATATCATCTGCTTCTCTTCTTCTTCTTGTGTCATTCACATGTTCTGACCTTAAAGGTGTACTCCGCTGCTCAGCGGTTGGAACAAACTGTTCCAAACGCTGGAGCCCGGGAGCTTGTGATTTCATAGCCCCGCCCCCTCATGATGTCACGCCCCACCGCGTGACAGCTCAAAAACGTATCTGATTATTGATGGATACCATTGCTGCCCCCCTCTACTGAACACGAGAGGGGTTGTCCAGCATGCACAGCGCCGCTTCATTTAAAGGAGAACTATAGTGCAATATAACTTATCCCCTATACAAAAGATAGGGGATTAAGTTATAGATTGCAGGGGGGTCCGACCGTTGGGACCCCCCATGATCTCCTGTACGGGGCCACAGCAATTTTGTGGAAGAGGGCATTCCATCCCCGTAAGACGCAGCTGACACGCCCCCTCCATGTATCCCATAGACGGGGTGAGTTGGCTGCGGCTTCCTGCTGGGGACGACATAACACTTCCTGCAGCTCAGTACAGGAGATCACAGGGGACCCCAGTGTTCGGACTCTCCGCGATCTATAACTTATCCCTTATCCGAAGGATAGGATAAGTTATGTTGCACTATAGTTCTCCATTAAAGGGGTACTCCGGTGAAAAAACTTTTTTTATTTTTTTTATTTTTTATTTTTTTAAATCAACTGGTGCCAGAAAGTTAAACAGATTTGTAAATTACATCTATTAAAAAATCTTAATCCTTCCAGTACTTATCAACTGCTGTAGGCTACAGAGGAAGTTCTTTTCTTTTTACATTTTCTTTCTGTCTGACCTCAGTGCTCTCTGCTGACACCTCTGTCCATGTCAGGAACTGTCCAGAGCAGGAGCAAATCCCCATAACAAACCTATCCTGCTCTGGACAGTTCTTGACATGGACAGAGGTGTCAGCAGAGAGCACTGTGGTCAGACAGAACAGAAATTTAAAAAGAAAAGAACTTCCTGTGGAGCATACAGCATCTAAGTACTGGAAGGATTAAGATTTTTTTTTTTTTTTTTTTTATAGAAGTAATTTACAAATCTGTTTTCATTTTCTGGCACCAGATGATTTAAAAAAAATATATATTGTTTTTCACCGGAGTACCCCTTTTAAATGTTGTATTCAGCTGTATCCATAATTCCAATAGACTTCAAATGGACTACCATTATCCCTAATTCTTGTGATTTGGTGGTGGCCCTAGGAGTGGCTTCCATAGAGCTCGTCACCAAGATGTCATAGCATCCCGCTAGTAACGCCAAAACAGGAGCACGGAGCAGAAGTTGCAGAAATGTTGCTTTTAAGTGGCTTTTAGAGTTATCAACTAGATCACTGTTTCTCATCCAGTGTGCCTCCAGCTGTTGCTAAACTACAACTCCCAGCATGCCCAGACAGCCAACGGCTGTCTGGGCATGCTGGGAGTTGTAGTTTTGCAGCAGATGGAGGCACACTGGTTGGGAAACAGTGACCTGGATAGCGGGGTTCTGATTGTGTATACAAAGTGACCACGTGTGTGTGTGTGTGTGTGTGTGTGTGTGTATATATATATATAATTAAAGGTGTATATTTATAATTAAAGGCCAGTGCAGCACTCCATGGTATGAAAAAAGGTGATAAATGTATTCCATCAAACAAAGTGAAGACAGCAGCGACATTTCGATCCTCTCCAGAATCGAAACGTCGCTGCTGTCTTCACTTTGTTTGATGGAATACATTTTGCACCTTTTTTTTTTTTTCATACCATGGAGTGCTGCACTGGCCTTTAATTTTCATGGATGTGGAGGAATTGATGGACTTGATTCCTTTTCAATAGCTTGCACCATCTAATTTGGAAGCTTTATTGCATTTTTTGTGCTGTTGCTATATAGAGATATAGAGATATAGATATAGAGATATAGATATAGAGATATAGATATAGAGATATAGATATAGAGATATAGATATAGAGATATAGATATAGAGATATAGATATAGAGATATAGATATAGAGATATAGATATAGAGATATAGATATAGAGATATAGATATAGAGATATAGATATAGAGATATAGATATAGAGATAGAGAGAGAGAGAGATAGAGAGAGAGAGAGATAGAGAAATAGAGATAGAGAAATAGAGATAGAGAAATAGAGATAGAGAAATAGAGATATAGATATAGATATAGAGAAATAGAGATAGAGATATAGAGATATAGAGATATAGATATAGAGAAATAGAGAAATAGAGATATAGATATATATATATATATATATATATATATATATATATATATATATATATATATATATATCTATTAAAGAAGAGTCCTCAAATTTTATATATATATATATATATATATATATACACATATAATAGTAAATTTGAGTAGCCGTATTAGTCCAGTGACTAATACAGTGTACTACAAAATTCTGTTAGTCCGAAATAAAAAAGGTATTACAAGATACTGCAACATTTTTTGATTTGCATCTGTGTATGTGTGTGTGTGTGTATATATATATAATATATATGTGTGTGTGTGTGTGTGTGTATATATATATATATATATATATATATATATATATATATTATAGCAACAGGAGAATACAGCAGCACACTGCTAGCACAAAGATATAGATAAAGGTACTTAGCTTGCAAATTTGGCGGCAAAATAGCGTGGACCGTCCCGCCACGGTAAGGTGACCTTATTCTGGGACGGACCCTACACTGTGAATATGCCTCTGTGTGAACAGTACAACAGGCATTGCAAGATCTGAAACATCCAAGGCACCTTATATACACCTGATAGAGGTGGGTGGGGTGCAA
Organism: Hyla sarda; assembly: GCF_029499605.1. Classification (NCBI taxonomy): domain Eukaryota; kingdom Metazoa; phylum Chordata; class Amphibia; order Anura; family Hylidae; genus Hyla; species Hyla sarda. The sequence goes on along the minus strand of NC_079196.1, from coordinate 18,415,614 downwards.
GAGCCAACATGGAGGTAGCCACTCCCCCGTATGTACAATACAGACAAAAGGATAAGTTGGCCAGCACTATTGATCCAAACTATTGTAAAAACCTGGCTTACAGGTGCAGGCTGCTGGGCTAAATATACAGCAACAGGAGAATACAGCAGCACACTGCTAGCACAAAGATATAGATAAAACATGAGTATATAGATAAAACATGAAAAGCTATACAGCTATGGTGCAAAAAATGAAAATATGAAATTATGAAACAGTGAGGTACTTAGCTTGCGAATTTGGCGGCCAAATAGCTTGGACCGTCCCACCACGGTAAGGTGACCTTATTCTTTGGTTATATACATATATAATAAAAAGACATGAACTTTCTTGTCAAGAAAAATAAATAAATATATATAATTTATATTTATTTTTTTTCGACACGAAAGTTCATGTCTTTCCTTTTATTTATCGGTCTTGCAATACAGGTTCCTGATAATCCTTAGTATAGAATGGGCTGTATCTACTCCTCTCGAGAGCCGGGTGACCGACAGATTCCTCCTCGCTGTTCTCTTACTAACACATACGGTAAGTAAAAGGGCAGGACCCTCTTAAGAAGCTCACAGCAGTAATGAAGAACGTCCTGCTCTTGAGTGGAATAGACGCAGCCAATTCTGTACTGTGGTTTATCAAGAAAGAATTGAACCTCACGATCTACTTGGGATGATCCTTCTTTACTCTCCTTCTATAATATACGTGATGTGCGTCTGATAGTACAGCATAGGTCAGTATTAGAAAGGTTCTTGTGTGTGTCTTGTGCTTACCTGTGCTGATGTGGCAGGCATGGTGTTTTCAGCCACACTGATTCCAATTTTGCCACTGAAATGATTTCCTAATGCTGCCTACTTTTCCCATGAATCCTTTGGCTTATCAGAGAGAAGGGGTGGAGTTTGATCACTTCACCTGATTATCTAATTACCTGGCTACACTCAAGCAGCCTTAACTTATTTTAAGTGAGAGAGATTCCACTATAATCACAATTTAGGTGTTTTATGAAGATTTGAAGTCTTTATGTGTTGCGTTTTTACCGCATTTTTTGCAATCTCAATAAAATAAAATAAATCACAAAAAAGAGCCAAAAAAAACAACAACAAAAAACTCAATGTGTGAATACAGCCTCAGAGGAGGTGTATAACTACTACATATACTGATCCCACAGAGATAGCAGCAGTATACAGATAGAGCTGGAGGGAAGTGGTGCCTCACAGGTAATGATCTCATTGCGTTTGAAAACTTACAAAGTACATTACATGCTGATTGTTAGTCTTAAAGGGGTACTCCAGTGGAAATGTGTGTGTGTGTGTTTTTTTTTTTTGTTTTCTGGCTCCAGAAAGTTAAACAGATTTGTAAATGACTTCTATTTAACAATCTTTATTCTCCCAGGACTTATCAGCTGCTGTATGCTCCACAGGAAGTTGTGTAGTTCTTTCCAGTCTGACCACAGTGCTCTCTGCTGACACCTCTGTCCATGTCAGGAACTGTCCTGAGCAGGAGAGGTTTGCTATGGGGATTTGCTCCTACTCTGGACAGTTCCTGACATGGACAGAGGTGTCAGCAGAGAGCACTGTGGTCAGACTTGAAAGAACTACACAACTTCATGTGGAGCATACAGCAGCTGATAAGTACTGGAAGGATTAATATTTTTAAATAGAAGTCATTTACAAATCTGTTGAATTTTCTGGAGCCAGTTGATTAAAAAAAACAAATTGGTTTCTACCTTAGTGCCCCTTTAAATATTAAGGGACTTCTCCATTGCTGTCGGGCACTCGAGCTCTCAGGATAGTGGGGGTCCACTAAGTTATCAGATTTTTTTTTTGGCACATCAAGTCATAAAGTCTGCTGGGTCGTAACATCATTTTACGTATGTAGAATTTTAACCCCTTAAGGACTCTGTACATCCTGAGTCCCATTAACAGGGTTTGAACTGTTCTCACGAACGGAGAATGGGTTAAACCCTGTGGGTTCCAAAGTTCAAAAATTGTGAATTTTTGGTCACTTCATACACCATAAAAATATTAATAAAAAGCGAACAAAAAGTCCCATCAAAACGAAAATGGTACCGATAAAAACTACAGACCACGGCGCAAAAAATGCCCTCTTAAAAAAAGTTATAGGGGTCAGAAGATGACAATTTTAAACATACTAATTTTGGTGCATGTAGTTATAATTTTTTTTAAAGTAGTAAAATAAATGAAACCTGCATAAATTGGGTGTCCTGTAACCGTATAAACCTACAGAATAAAGATAAGGTGTCATTTTTACCGGAAAGTGCACTGCGTAGAAACGGAAGCCCTAAAAATATGCAAAACTGCAGGGTTTTTTTTGTTTTTTTTTTCATTTCACCCTACAAATATATATATATTTGTTTGTTTCGCCGCAGATTGTTATAAAATATGTGATGTCATTACAAAGTACAAAAAAAAAAACCCTTATATGGGTCTGTAGGTGCAAAATTGAACGCGTTAGGATTTTTAGAAGGTGAGGAGGAAAAAAACGAAAGTGTGTTTTCAGTCCTTAAGGGGTTAAAGGTGTACTCGGCTGCTCAGCTTTTGGAAAAAACTGTTCCGAACGCTGGAGGCGGGAGCTTGTGACGTGATAGCCCCGCCCCCTCATGACGTCTCGACCCACCTCCTCAATGCAAGTCTATGGGAGTGGGTGTGACGTCATAAGGGGGCGGGGCTATGACATCACAAGCTCCCGCCTCTAGCGTTCGGAACAGTTTGTTCCAAATGCTGAGCAGCGGAGTACCCCTTTAAGATTGTCGCAGAGATTGTCGCTTCTTGTTCCACAATCTAACTGTAGATTTGCTGGTGTCAGAATGTGCTGTACACTCACACAACCAGCAGGTGGCAGTAGTGAGATGTCATACGCATCCAGAAGGCAGCAAACTCCTAAATACAGAAAATGTTTTTTTTTTTTATTTTATTTTATTTACGTAAGAAGATAAATCTCTTTTCGCCTTCTTTTTGGGTCACAGTGAGGAGAACTCGAGCTGGCAGCGGACAGAGGTGATCCGATTGGAGCAGGATATTTTCACAGCGCTCGCCGGACGAGGACAGCTCTACGTCTATAAGACAGACGGCTTCTGGAGTCAGATCAAGTCTGCGGGGTGAGTGTGAGATCCTATAAGGGGGTCTGTAGATCTGACCATAGCCCCCCCATCTTACTCCTATGTGTTCTCTCTTACCAGATCTGCTATATACGCCAGCCGCCTGTATCTGAACCAGTATCACATAACGCATCCGGAGAGACTGGCGCACAACAAGGAGGGCGCACCCATCATACTGGGTACTGACCGAGTCCTATCACTGACTATGGCCAGGGGGGGGCGCTATGTTAATATATACTGTCTTCTCTATGGTGACTTCTTTATTTTTTTTTTTTTTCCCCCTCCTCTTCAGGAGACGTGTATATTCATCCCACAGCCAATGTAGATCCAACTGCTGTGGTAAGTAATTGTTAACTCCTTAACGACCACGGACGTAAATGTACGTCCTGGTTTGGCGAGACTTTCCGCACCAGGACGTACATTTATATTTACATGTACATTTGTATGACCGCGAGCATCGGAGCTAGTAGCAGCCGGGGACCCACCGGTAATGGCCTACTTCCGTGATCGCGCGGATGTCCGCCATTAACCCCTCAGATGCCGTGATCAATACAGATCACGGCATCTACGGCAGTGCGGTACTTTGAATGGATGATCGGATCACCTGCAGCGCTGCCGCGGCAATCCGATCATCCAGCATGGCGGCCGGAGGTCGCTGTACATTTTATCGTAAAATGAGAGGTTTCATTACAACGTACAATTGGTCGCGCAAAAAAACAGGCCCTTATATGGGTCTGTAGATGGAAAAATTGAAACACAAAAATAAAATTGGCCTGGTCCTTAAGGTTAAAATGAGCTTGGTCCTTTATTCCATGAAAAAAATTTTTTCCTTCATATAAACTGTCAACAGAAAATTTATACAGATTTGTAAATTACAAATCTTAATCCTTCCAGTACTTATCAGCTGCTGAAGTTGTGTAGTTGTTTCCAGTCTGACCACAGTGCTCTCTGCTGACACCTCTGTCTGTCTCAGGAACTGTCTAGAGCAGGAGAGGGTTGTTATCGGGGATTTGTTGCTACTCTGTGCGGTTCCTGAGACAGACAGGTGTCAGCAGAGAGCACTGTGGTCAGACAGAAAAGAACAACTCAACTTCAGCAGCTGATAAGTACTGGAAGGATTAAGATATATATAATATATATATATATATATATATATATATATATATATATATATAAATATTTTTTTTTATTTTTATAGAAGTAATTTACAAATCTGTTTAACTTTCTGGAGCCAGTTGATATAAAAACATAAAATAAATAATAACATTTTTTCCTGGAATATCGCTTTTAAAGGGGTTGACCCTCATATACCCTAATGGGGGAGGTTATAAAAGAGGGTCCATTCAGGATCCTTGCCCAGAGTAGAGAGCATTCATGAAGAGTGTCTTTAGAGCAGTGTTTCCTAACCAAGATATCTTCAGCTGTTGCAAAACTACAACTTCCAGCATGCCCGGACAGCCTTCGGCTGTCCGGGCATGCTGGTAGTTGTAGTTTTGCAACATCTGGAGAGCCACACTTTGGAGACCACTGCAGTGAACATCTCCAGACCCTATTCTGTGTATGGGTGAGGCTTGTGAGCATGCTAGGTGACCTGTGCAGTGGTCATTCTACAGGGGAGGGAAAGGCTGAGCACCTATTGTCTTTGGTATCTACCAGTGTCACCTCTCACTGTAATACAGTACAGATCACTTTTCAGCTGCCTCCTCCTTATCATCCCAGACAGAGCAGGAAGTCTCTGCTTAGATCTTACACCTAGTGGTGAGAATGGAAACTGCAAGATTTTTCTGCAAGCGCATTATCTGCCATAGATATTTCCTATAGGAAGCATAGGGTAACATTATTTGGATATTTGTGCTTCTGTAACCGTTTGCAGGTAGCAATGAATAAAAAAATAAATAAATAAAAAAGAAATATATATATATATAATTCTTTTATGTACACAGCTCATATTCAGGCCTATGTGTCTCCATGGTTACAGACTACATACAAACCCACTCCCGCCCCTCTACTCACTAAAGGGGTACTCCGGTGAAAAATTTTTTTTTTTTTTTTTTTTAAATCAACTGGTGCCAGAAAGTTAAACAGATTTGTAAATTACTTCTATTAAAAAATCTTAATCCTTCCTGGACTTATTAGCTGCTGAATACTACAGCAGAAATGATTTTCTTTTTGGAACACAGAGCTGTCTGCTGACATCACAAGCACAGTGCTCTCTGCTGACATCTCTGTCCATTTTAGGAACTGCCCAGAGCAGCATATGTTTGCTATGGGGATTTCCTTTTACTCTGGACAGTTCCTAAAAATGGACAGAGATGTCAGCAGAGAGCACTGTGCTTGTGATGTCAGCAGAGAGCTCTGTGTTTCAAACGGAAAAGAATTTCCACTGTAATATTCAGCAGCTAATAAGTACAGGAAGGATTAAGATTTTTTAATAGAAGTAATTTACAAATCGGTTTAACTTTCTGGCACCAGTTGATTTAAAAAAAAAAATTATATATTTTTTTTTACCGGAGTACCCCTTTTAATAACCTACAGACTCTAAGAGAGGAGGGTTCGGAGTATTGCGTGATTGCAGGATCAGACTACGCTGGGTTTGGTTGTAGTCTGTTACCATGGAGACACATAGGATTGCATTGGAGCTGTATAAGATATTTAATTATTACTATAAACAAAGTTATTTTGAACTAAAATGTGCAGATATTCTCTTCGGAAATCCCAGCGTGTGAATGGGGCCTTTGTTTTTTTTCAGTCCGTTTTTTGCTCTGAACGTTATTTTATACTGCACTCCTATGTTAATAGTTGGGCCCCAACGTCTCTATCGGTATGGGAGTGACCATTGGCGCCGGCGTCCGGGTGCGAGAGTCGATTATCTTACATGGTGCCGTGCTGCAGGTAAGTGTGTGTGTTCCTGCCCCCACTATTACACAATCCCGGGCTGTGTGTCTTTATTTCGTACAATCTCTGTGTTACTCTCTAGGATCACAGCTGCGTCTTAAACACCATTGTCGGCTGGGACAGCAGTATTGGGCGATGGGCCCGGGTGGAGGGAACGCCCAGTGACCCCAATCCTAATGACCCTTATGCCAAGATAGACAGCGAAACCTTATTCCGGGAAGGGAAGCTCACACCTTCCATCACAATCCTAGGTAAGAAACCTTATTGTTACTTTCTGTGTACACCGGCCGGGGCCATGTCAGCTGTTGCTTAGAAGAAAAAAAAAATATTTATTTTTATTGTATTCCAAGACCCACAAATTTTTTATTTTTTTTTCTGTTATATATTTGTATAATTTTTTTAAATTATTATTATTATTATTATTATTATTATTATTATTATTATTATTATTATTATTTTATTATTTATTGTATAGTGACACTTTTTATTCTGCTATTTAGGAATTTTTCTAAATGTATAATAATACTGTATATACTCGAGTATAAGCCCTAATTTCACCCCAAAAACCCAGGAAAAGTTATTGACTCGAGTATAAGCCTAGGGTGGGAAATACATAATCCCCCCCCCCTGTCATCATCCAGACCCCCGTCATTAACACCCCCGTCATCACCGCCTGTCATCATCCCCCCCCCCCTTCATCATTACCCTGTCATTATCCCACACCTCCCCCTTCATCATCACCGCTTGTCAATGTCTGATTTAACAGTGGTCTTCAACCTGCGGACCTCCAGATGTTCCAAAACTACAACTCCCAGCATGCCCGGACAGCCATCGGCTGTCCGGGCATGCTGGGAGTTGTAGTTTTGAAACATCTGGAGGTCTGCAGGTTGAAGACCACTGCCCGGGCCTTCGTCATCATCCAGCCCCCCTTCACCCCCTTTAGTTTTGTACTCACCTCCGCTCGGCAGGACGTTCGGGTGAGCTGGTCCGCGCCATCTGTGCTGCAGGACCATCCGGTGGGGAGGGATAGTCGTTCCGGGCTGTCCATCTTCACCGGGGGGGGCCTCTTCTCCGCGCTTCACGCCCGGCCCTGGAATAATGACATTGCCTTGACGACGACGCACAGGGACGCAACGTCCCTGTGCGTCGTCGTCAAGGCAGCGTCATTATTCCGGGCCCGAAGCGTGGAGAAGAGGCCCCCCCCCCCGGTGAAGATGGACAGCCCAGAACGACTATCCCTCCCCACCGGACGGTCCTGCAGCACAGATGGCGCGGACCAGCTCACCCGAACGTCCTGCCGAGCGGAGGTGAGTACAAAACTAAAGGGGGGATGGGGGGGCTGGATGATGACGAAGGCCCGGGCAGTGGTCTTCAACCTGCGGACCTCCAAATGTTTCAATGTTTCAGCCGATGGCTGTCCGGGCATGCTGGGAGTTGTAGTTTTGAAACATCTGGAGGTCCGCAGGTTGAAGACCACTGAGGGTGGGGAGTTCACTCGAGTATAAGCCGAGGGGGTTGTTTTCAGCATGAAAAATCGTGCTGAAAAACTCGGCTTATACTCGAGTATATACAATAATATTATTATTATGATAAAAAAAATATATATATTATTACTTTATTATTGCTGTTGTTATTTTTATTATTACAGTAGAATCTCCCAATATCGGACACATGGGGAATAAAAAAAGTGTCCACTATTGAGAGATGTCCCCTATTGGGTAAAAAAGGCTCAAAACTCTTCCCAAATGACGGAATCCAGTCCTGTACTCACTCCATAGTGTAATTACCTATAAAACATGATAAAAAGCAATAATACAGTAGAATCTCCCAGTGTTGTTTAATCTCCCCTTATCCCCCTCCCCCCCCCCCCCCGTATCATTTCATCCCCCCCCCCCTTTTTTTCACCCAGTGCCATCTTATTCCCCCTTTTATAACCCTCTGTGCCACATAATTTCCTCTTGATCCCCCTGAGCCATTTCTTTCCCAATTATTACCTTCTGTGTAAATTCATCACCCCCCCCCTCCTCTTTATGAAGTGGTACAGGGGGTGATGAATGTGCACGGAGGATCATAAATGGTAATAAATAGGAGTGTTTTGTTCCCTTTCGGTTATGTCCGCTATTGGGAATGTTCCATATTCGGAGGGTTCAAATAACTTAAAGGGGTATTCCAGGCAAAAACTTTTTTTTATATATCAACTGGCTCCGGAAAGTTAAACAGATTTGTAAATTACTTCTATTAAAAAATCTTAATCCTTCCAATAGTTATTAGCTTCTGAAGTTGAGTTGTTGTTTTCTGTCTAACTGCTCTCTAATGACTCACGTCCCGGGAGCTGTGCAGTTCCTATGGGGATATTCTCCCATCATGCACAGCTCCCGGGACCTGACATCATCATAGAGCAGTTAGACAGAAAACTTCAGAAGCTAATAACTATTGGAAGGATTAAGATTTTTTTAATAGAAGTAATTTACAAATCTGTTTAACTTTCCGGAGCCAGTTGATATATATAAAAAAAGTTTTTGCCTGAAATACCCCTTTAAGTCTTATGGGACTCTGCCGGGGGATTAAAAACTTTCCACTATTGTGAGGTGTCTGCCAAGGGAGATTTTACATCATCATCATGATCATCATTATTATTATTATTATAGTGTTGTTTTTTTGGGCGTATTGACTTTGGTATCAATTTGGGGTACATACTTTTACGGTCACTTTTTATTCTGCTATTTAGGGATTTTCAAAATGTAACATAAATACTATAATAATAATAATATAATATATGTTAGTATAGTTTTCTTAAATATGACATTATTATTGATGATGATAATAATAACATAGTAATTAAAAATAAATATGCAAATATATATATATATTCAATTAATTATTATTTTTATAATGTGTTTTATTTTATTTTTTTTGCCTTTGGTATCATTCTGGGGTACATACATTTATGGTCCCTTTTTATTCTGCATTTTAGAGGTTCTTAAAATGTATACTAATAATAATAATATTAATAACAATTATAATAATAATTTTTTATTTGTACTATGTAGAAAAGTTGTTCAGTTAAAATCACAAGTTATTACCTTTTTTTGCCCTGTTTGGTTGCTTTTACAATTGTATTGTAATTTTGCCTGTTCACTGACTGGTAGGTCATATCCCTGGTCCTATCCTAGGCTGTCATACATGTCAGGCACCTGGTTACCATGTCATCACATTGGCGCCCTGTGACTGCATTGAGTCCCCTCTCTCTTTTTTTTAAACCTCTCGGTTGCCGAAGTCCAAATGACCGTAGCACCTAATGGGTTAAACCCCCAGGATCATTGTTCAGATGTATCTGCTACAGGCGCCTCTCCTGGTCCCTGCTGTGTATTTCTTGCACTAGTGCAGTATTTTCCAACCAGTGTGCCTTCAGCTGTTGCAAAACAACAACTCCCAGCATGCCTGGACAGCCGAAGGCTGTCCGGGCATGCTGGGAGTTGTAGTTTTGCACCAGCTGGAGGCACACTGGTTGTAAAACACTGATCTAGTTGATAACATTGTAAGACTATGATATGAACCCCCACCTAAAAGAAACATTTTTGCAACCCTCCCTCATGCTCCTGTTTTGGCGTTACTAGCGGGATGCTGTGACATCTATAAAACATAAATGTACGATGTGAAAAGGAGTTAAATTGGCATCATCCCTAAAAAAAAAAATAATAATTATATATTAAATAATAATTATATCTAGAATATGTTTATGAAATACTGGTTAGAAGAAAAAAAAAAAAATTCATGGCTTGCTGGGAGTCGCACTTTCACAGGTTGCAGATTCCAAATCTTTCCAGTATTTGTATGCACCGCGCACAGTAAACATCCGTCACAGATCTTATAGCGGTTCTGTTTTGTCTTCCAGGCTGTAACGTCTCCATCCCGGCGGAGGTCGTGATCCTAAACTCCATCGTCCTCCCACACAAGGAGTTGAGTCGCAGCTTTAAGAACCAGATAATTCTGTAGTTTGGGGACATTGACGAGAGCTGCGCTCGGGGCATGGACGCCTCTCTGTACGGCGGCTCCTCCAGCCTGTGAAGGATCTGTCTTCGCCTCCTCTGCGGCTACAAATTGGACATGGAGCGGCCAGAGATCGGGGAGGTCGCTCTCCTTTAGGCAGAGACATAACTGACCACTAGAGGCAGCGCTCTGTAGACAACCCCCCTGGAGGTGTTCTTAGATCTATTGTCATTTAAATCACATAGACAGAAGGTCTGCAGGACGCGGCCTCCTCACCCGGACTCTGTTCTTGGGAGTTTATTAAAACTTACATTTGGAGAAGTCATTTGTGCACTTTTTGTGAAAACCTTCCCATCATCCTCTGTACTGGAGAATTCTTGCCTGTAGATATACAATATACGCCGATCCGAAGGAAGAAAACTGCAGAAGTACATGGAATCTGGGGCGACAGCAGGATTTTTTATTTATTTTTTATCTACATTAAACATGTTTGGGTCTGGATATATATATTTAATTTTTTTTATATAATATATGTATATATTTTATTTTATATAATTTTTTTTTTTATATAATATATATATTTTATTTTTATATATATTTTTTTATATATATATCTTTTTTTAATATATATATATATATATATATATATATTATATACATTTTTTTTTATATAAAAATATATCTTTTTTTTTTTTTTTTTCATTTTTATACATTTTTCTTGTTAAGTATAGAATAGGTTCCCCGCTCTGAATCTGTCATTTTGATACATGACCTGTATAGTTTTGGGTAAACGTCAGCTGTGGCGACCATTTGGGTTGACTGGGTGATGTATGTTTTTTGTTTTCTCCCCTTATTTCTAATTTCTATTTTTATAATTGGCATATTATAATAATTTATATATCGCAGACACATTCCACAGCGCTGTACACTGTTCACGCAAATTGTTCCCTGTTCCCATTGGGGCTCATAACCTAAATTCACTGATACAGAGTGTGGGAGCAAATCCATAGAAACATGGGGAGAACATACAGACTCCTTGCACACATTGTCCTTGGTGGAAATTAGAGATGAGCGAAGTTACAGGGATTCGATTCGTCACAAACTTCTCGGCTCGGCAGTTGATGACTTTTCCTGCATAAATTAGTTCAGCTTTCAGGTGCTCTGGGGCTGGAAAAGTCCTAGGAGAGTCTCCAGCCACCGGAGCACCTGAAAGCTGAACTCATTTATGCAGGATAAAGTTTGTGACGAATCGAATCACTAAGTTCGCTCATTTCTAGTGGGAGTTAAACCAATGACCCCGATATCTTCTGTCTTTTTATGTAACACTGAAGAAATGCTCCTCTGCTCCAATGTATCGTATGGAGTGCGCGGCCTCTAAGTGTATAATGTTGTCCCCTCAAAATAACACACGGCCGTTATTGTCTAAACCTGGGCAACAAAAGTGAGAACACCCCTAAGTGGAAATGTCCAAAGTGTAGCCGCCATTATATTCCAGCACTGCCTAAAATAGTATCTGTCATATCCCACTCCAAAAATTTTGTTACTCAGTAACTAATTCTGATAATGTACCTTATATTATGTGTTTAGCACCTATATTTCTCTCATAAGTACCTTCTATTTGTTGCTTACTTGGTTTCTCATTCTGTACTTTAGAGGGGGGTGTGTCCTCACTCTGCATAACTCCTCTTCCTCCCTGAGTCTGCTGTGCTGTGCTGGGTCTCTTCATCCAATCACTGCAGGCTGCTCTGTAACCCCCTCCTCTCTGTTTTCATGCTGCAGTCTGACAGGACAGGAGTGAGCGCAGAGCAGTGCTAGTCCCGCCCTCACTTCCTGGACTTAGTCCCAGCCTGTGATTTAGCTGGGACACAAATCATGCACTAGCCGGGTATGGGTACCCCTAGTGGTCTATTTTTATAAGCCAGGATTTTCTTATGAAGTATATTAGAAAGGTTAAAGTTTTGCCAAGATGTACAACATTTAAATAGTTTTTTAATCTGCCACACCCCCTCCCATAGACTTGCATTGAGGGGGGGGGGGGGGGGGGGTGACATTACGATACTCCGTCCCCTGCATCGCCCGTTATCAGCCACAGAGTGATCCTCGCTCTGTGCAGCTGAGAAATGGGGGTGCTGCAGAAGAGATCAGTGGTCCCCAGCAGTAGGACCCCCGCAATCAGACATCTTATCCCCTATCTTTTGGATAGGGGATAAGATGTCTAGGAGCGGAATACCCCTTTAAGCCTCTTGGACATGGAGTTCACCAGATCTTCACAGGTTGTCACTGGATTCTCTTCCTCCTCCATGATGATATCACAGATCAGATGGATATTATAGACCAGTGGTCCTCAAACTTTTTAAACAAGGGGCCAGTTCACAGTCCCTCAGACCGTTGGAGGGCCGGACTATAGATAAAATTTTTTTTTTTTTTTTTAAACTATGAACAAATCCCTATGCACACATATCTTATTAGTGGACTACCCCTTTAAGTACACAGCACAGCCCCCCCCCTAAACATTAGGTAGGCAGCATAGTTCCCCCTACATTAGGATGGCAGTATAGTTCCCCCCCCATTAGGTTGTAGTTCCCCCACATTTAGTTGGCAGTATAGTTCCCTCCACATTAGGTTGTAGTTCTCCCAAATTTAGTTGGCAGTATAGATCCCCCACATTAGGTTATAGTCCCCCCACATTAGGTTGGCAGTATAGTTCCCTCCACATTAGGTTGTAGTTCCCACACATTAGGTTGGCAGTATAGTTCCCACAAATTAGGTTGTAGTTCCCCCACATTTACTTGGCAGTATAGTTCCCCCACAGACATACAGCATATTGCTGGAGGCTGTATGCCTGTGTACTGCTCCAATCACCACTCCTCCGGTCCGGCCATAGCAGTAGGTCCCAGGACCGGTAGTCGGAGCACTGAAGCCGACGTGGCGCTGGTAACACTTACCAAGCTGGCCGGCGCATGTGCTGCTCTGCTCCTCCGTTACTATGGTCAGTGACGTCCCTGCGCTACCTCCCCGCGGTCCTTGCATTTTTAAAGTAAATGTGGGGCCGCCGAGAGCACATCCCTGTGTCCCGAAAACATCTTTCGGGACTCGGATGTCCTTAGGCAGCGGCAGGCCGGATAAATGTCCTCAGCGGGCCATAGTTTAAGGGCTCCTGTTATAGACCTTGTGCTCCCCCACCTTCCACTTGAGGATGCCCCACAGATGGTCAATAGGTTTAGGTCTGGAGATATGCTTGGCCGGTCCACCAGACATGCGACCAGAGGAGTGGTCGCATGTCTGCACGGGTCACATGGCGAACTATAGCCACGTGCCCACAGAGGGGGCTCGGCGTGCCATAGGTTCGCCATCACTGGCCTAGGTCATCTTTATGTAGGGCAACAATTCTTATCCTCATTTCTTTGGCATGAGGGGCCATGTTAAACTTCCAGTGACCAGTAGTAGAGAGTGTGAGAGCGATGACACCAAATTTAAGATAACCTGCTCCACATTCACACCTTAGACCTTGTAGGGCCGCTTTCACACTATAGAATTCTCAGTTTTAAAGATCAGTTATAATGACCCGTTAACAAAACCATTAAAAAACGTCCGTTACAAAATCCCATTATAGTCTATGGGATTTTTACATTACCCGTTTTAACCCGTCATTGCCCGTTTATTAATAACGGATGTTATTTTGTGACGGGAGAAAGAATGGAAGAAATTGTGTGCACTATTCTCCCGTCACAAAATAACGTCCGTTATTAATAAACGGGCAATGACGGGTTAAAACGGGTAATGTAAAAATTCCATAGACTATAATGGGATTTTGGAACAGACGTTTTTTAATGGTTTTGTTAACGGGTCATTATAACGGATCATTAAAATGGAGATTTCTATAGTGTGAAAGTGGCCTAAACACTTACTAGTCACATGACACCAGGGAGGGAAAATGATAAATTCCTCCCCCCCCACACGTATGAGGCGAATGTACAAATAAGAATGTGTAACTACTCATGAGGTGCATCCCCCTTCTGTTTCTAGGACAGACCTCCTTTTCCAGAGGATGAGGGCATGCTGGGAGTTTTAGTCTTACAACAGCTGAAGTTCCATATGCTCAAGAACGCTATATATAGCCATAGTTTTCAAACCATTGTTTTCTAGAAGGCTGTCCGGACATGCTGGGAGTTGTAGTTTCACAACAGCTGGAGAACCCCAGGTTGGGGATCACTACCTCAGGACAGACAGATGCCATAAAAATTGCCCTGCGGTTGTTTCTGTGCCAGCAGTTGTCAAAACTCCCACTAGAGGGCGCTGCAAGACAGCATAATACCATAGCATAGCATAATGTTATATATATACACATATATATATATGTGTATTGAATATATATGTGTGTATATATATATATGTTCCAATGAATGTAAAAATTAATTTAACGTAGTCCCGATTAGGAAATCTTGCGCTCTGCTGGTAAGGAACGAGTCTAAAAACGAAGCAAGTGTCAGCAAAAAAACAAACAAAAAAACAAAACCTTTAGCTCAGTAATTTATTTCCTATAAATATATAAATATAATATGTAGTATTTTTAATAATTATTGGGATCCCCTCCTGTACAGGGAGGTTCTCAGTACATAACGTGTCGTCCGCAGACGTACAGTACAAACACACGTGATAGTGAGCGGGTGTATAAAGGTGTAAGAGGTGGCGGTCGGTGGGTGCACAGTGAACAGGTGACAGCGGCAGAAGAGGAAGCGTTAACTCCTTCAGGCATTAGGAGAAGTGAAAAGTCTTCCCGGCTTCTTTGGCAGCTCGCTCTTGCTTGTAGACTCCGTTCTGTAAATGTAAGAAAATGCTAAGACAACATGGCGGGGTATATAGGGAGGCAACTGCACCCGAAGGCTGTCCAGGCATGCTGGGAGTTGTAGTTCTGCAACAGCTGGAGGCACCTCTGGTTGAAAAACACAACTAGGAGAATGGTGAAAGATCGGCCATACTTACAAGTAAGGAGACTGCCCTTTGTGTTTCAGAGGAACAGCGAGTGAGTTGGTGATCTCAGGGGAGGTGACCGGACGGAACAGACGATCTGCAGAGAGAAGAGAGACATGGGGGAGATTTATCAAAACCTGTGCAGGGGAAAGTTGCTGAGTTGCCCATAGCAACCAATCAGATCGCTGCTTTCATTTTTGAAAAGGCCTCTGCAAAATGAAAGAAGTGATCTGATTGGTTGCTATGGGCAACTTTTCCTCAGGACAGGTTTTGATAAATCTCCCCCAATATCCTGTACCTGACAATACTGACAACATACGGACCATGGGGGTCAGACTCCTACAATTGCACCTCAGGAGCCCTCTGACGGGCAGAACATCTGATCAAACATTCACAGACTGATATCGATTTGATCCGCCACGGAATTAACATTCAAGCTTCAAAAGAAAATTTATCTTTAACTTGCTGGAAGGTAAATGACATCCACCACCCGGTGGGGGGGGGGGGGGGGGGGGGCAGAAACTTATCCAAATTCTAAAGAAGCAGCCTCAGATCCCTTCTAGACCCACATCAGCGATCAAAGAGAAACTGCACTTATTATTCTGCTGGTGAGGTCACTGTGTACATACATTACATTACTTATCCTGTACTGATCCAGAGTTATATCCTGTATTATACTCACTATTCTGCTGGTGAGGTCACTGTGTACATACATTACATTACTTATCCTGTACTGATCCTGAGTTATATTCTGTATTATACTCCAGAGCTGCACTCACTATTCTGCTGGTGAGATCACTGTGTACATACATTACATTACTTATCCTGTACTGATCCTGAGTTATATCCTGTATTCTACTCCAGAGCTGTACTCACTATTCTGCTGGTGAGGTCACTGTGTACAGACATTACATTACTTATCCTGTACTGATCCTGAGTTATATCCTGTATTATACTCCAGAGCTGTACTCACTATTCTGCTGGTGAGGTCACTGTGTACAGACATTACATTACTTATCCTGTACTGATCCTGAGTTATATCCTGTATTATACTCCAGAGCTGTACTCACTATTCTGCTGGTGAGGTCACTGTGTACATACATTATATTACTTATCCTGTACTGATCCTGAGTTATATCCCGTATTATACTCCAGAGCTGTACTCACTATTCTGCTGGTGAGGTCACTGTGTACATACATTATATTACTTATCCTGTACTGATCCTGAGTTATATATCAGACAGGAGGCTCATATCTTATGCATTATTCTTTCTTTAATAATGCCCATAGCAGAACAACTCCGTAATCAATTCAAATAACAGAAAAAACTTCAACTCCCAGCAGTCCTAGGACCACAGTAGCCACTCCTCGTCTGTAGCCACTATATAAGGACTGCTCACATATAGATCCTCCTCTTTCTTTCTGCTCATAGCAGACCTAAGATAACTATACTCTATATATATTTGGGTTACTCTATCTGTTCACTTATATAGCTGTTTTATTACTGTATTGTATTACTCTTAGTGAGACCTAGTGTGGTACTATCCCATAGGTGATTAAGTACTCACAGGGCCAAGAATTTTTCTGTCCTTTTTTCCCCTGTATTCTCTGCTGCCGAGAGCCGGAAATCTCCCGGTGCCGTTTTTTTCTCCTCTGTCGCCGCTTCGTCGTCTCTCTTCCGCTCAATTCCTTTATCCACCTTCCCCTCCCCCTCCCTTCTCTGCGCCATTTTACTTGCACCTTCTTCTCCGTCCGAGTTCGCGCGCGCGGGCTAAGGGCGGAGCCTTCCCCTGGTTGGTCCGCTTCTCATTTGCGGCCTGCGCTCGGAAGGGGGCGGCGTTCTGCATGTAGTTGAGAGGCGCTCCTGCGACCTCCAATCAGGACCCAGAGGGATGTAGTCTCGCGAGACTTCGTCCCCTGGGCGCAAGTACTCCGGGCTCATCTCACACCGCAGCGCCAGTGCAACGCTAAGCGGTGTGGAGGTCAGAGCCTGTTCTGTCAGTAGGTTGTAGTGCTTTATAACCTCCCCATTATACTTGTCCATATCTAACGGAATTTATTCCGTCTTAGACTTTTAGCTGTGCCTGGGTCAGTTATTTTAATCCCAATTATAAGTTTTGAAAATCTTTTATAAGCTACCCTATATCCTAAAGTTAGTATGGCTGAGGAACCCTCATCTGTCCCCCTCAGAGGGGAGGGTCCTTCCCTGGATGCGGCACAATTTATGACCGCCACTTATTAATTAATAAGTCGGTCCAAGCGGCCCTGGCCTCGTCCATAATGCCCTCTGGCCTGCAACAGCAGGGTTCCAATGTCTCGGTCCCCCTTCATGGCGGAGATCCACATGTAAAAAAGGGCAAGGCTTCCCATAAAAGGAAGCACATCTCTGACTCCCCGGCAGGGGAAGATAATAACATGCTCCAGACAGTCCCTACCCCGGTCTGTCAACCCCAGCATCCCTCTGACTCCGCTCGACCCCTGGGCCTCGGGGAGTTACATGGCAAGAGGCGTAAGTCCGCTAAGCGGGCTAAACCCGACTCCTATGTAGACTCCTCTACTGAGGACTCTTCGGGTTCATCTAATGAGTCTGAGGACTACGAGTCCGACCCCAATATTGAACAGGATGCTGGGGATACGGCGCTCGACACCGACGCCAACCCTGCCACGCAGGGCAATGCTATCCTGGATTCCCTAGGAGAACCCCTTTTTCATCCAGACGCGATCTCCCATCCGAGATCAGGCGACTGATCACCACTCCCCCACGTGGCCCAATATGTAGAGCTTTGGGCTCGTAAGTCTCTGGATAGGTCCAGCCGTAATAAGCTGAGGGCGGAATGCCCTAGACCCTTTATCCCCAATAAGGTGGTGGCTACCCCGGAAGGTGGACCCCATCCTGATGAAATACTTATTAAAATCGGGTAAATTTCCTAAGAAGGGAATAGAACGTTCCTTCAAGACCATACAGGAGCGTATCCTTGATTTAATGGGTCCCCTCACTAAGATCCTTAATTTAGCCGAGCATGCTGCAGCGTCGGACGAACCCGTGGACGTCCGTCAGCTCCTTGGCTGGGCCCAGAGAGCCATTTGCCTGGCAGGTACTGCCAACACCACCTGCTCAGTCGAGAGACGCCGGTCGATCGTGATGCGCCTCGACCCGCAACTATCCCATCTGGCCGAGACCGAACCCGGTCCCTCGGCAGCAGGCATGCTTTTTGGAGATAGTTTGATGAAGGATGTCAACAGTTTTGTCGGCCTTTTTACCGGCTTGGATAAGGCCCAAACTTCCCTAAAGAAATCGGGGTCCAGTAAAATTTTTCCCCGGGCCGGCAGAAGTAGAGGCCGATCTGCCGGCCGTTCTGCTCCCTACAGGCCACAGGGCAGACCCGTTGCCCAATACCATTATTCCCAGGCTCCTCCTTCCTACACCGTACCAGTGGTCCAACCATCCCCATTCTTCCCTCCTCGTGGTCGACCCTGGAGAAGTCGTGGCGGACGTGGATACCCCCGCTCCCGTCCTTCTACCGGTGAGTGTACCATACAATCCACTTTCTCATATACCCGTGGGGGGGCGACTGATGTATTTTACCCACGCCTGGTCTGCGATTACGGCAGACGTGTGGGTTCTTCAGACAGTGGCGGGGTTTCACCTAGAACTCCAGTCCTTGCCGGTTCTGGGTGTAATTCCAGCCCCTATCCGGTTCTCAGAGCAAAACGCGATCCTCATAGACAACGAGGTGCGAGATCTCCTGTCCAAACATGCGATCATGGAGTCCGACCCATCTTCCCTAGGGTTCATAAGCAACCTCTTCCTAGTGAAGAAAAAAGGGGGCAGCTACCGCCCGGTCATAAACCTGAGAGACCTAAACCAACATGTCATGTATCGCCATTTCAAAATGGAGGGAATTCACTCACTCCGGGATCTTTTACTGCCAGGAGACTGGCTGGTGAAGGTGGACTTGAAGGACGCCTACCTTACCGTTCCCATACACCCAGTCACAACAGTTCCTCTGTTTCCTTTGGAGGGGCAGATTGTGGCAGTTTACGTGCCTTCCGTTCGGCCTATCATCCGCCCCGTGGTGCTTCACCAAACTGATGAAACCGGTGGTGGCGGCTCTGAGGAGCAGGGGGGTTCGTCTGATCATTTACTTAGACGACCTTCTTATCATGGCCCGATCCAAAACTCAGGCCTCTCTTCACATGTCGTGGACAATATCGTTGCTACATACTCTAGGCTTCGTGGTCAACCGAGAAAAGTCGGTTCTAGTCCCAGCTCAGGAAATGGGTTTCTTGGTGGACACCAATCGCGCACTACTGCGGCTCCCCAAGTCCAAACTAGCCCTGATCCGCAAGGAAATCAGGGCGGTTCTGCGCAAAGGATGCTTGTCATTAAGGATTCTGGCGCGCCTGGTGGGGCTCCTGGCGGCTCCCATCCAGGCTATCTTTCCGGCCCCCTTGCACTACCGAGCCCTTCAGAGGCTCAAGATCTTGCATCTGCGCCAGGGCCTCAGGTACGCAGACAAAGTACCCCTCTGTCCGGCGGCTATCGAGGAGTTACATTGGTGGCTTCGTCATGCTGTCGAGTGGAATGGCAAGGCCATTTTCAACCCGTGTCCGGACGTCATCATAGAGTCGGACGCGAGCCGTCTTGGCTGGGGCGCTCGATGCGGGGAGATTTCCACAGGAGGGACTTGGTCCGCCACGGAGGTCGACCTGCATATCAATGCATTGGAGCTTCTGGCGGCATTCTTTGCCGTCAAGAGCTTCATGCCTCGTTCGTCCAACTGTTGTATGTTATTACGCATGGACAACGTGGCGGCGGTTCAGTACATCAACCGCTTAGGGGGTACCAGATCCAAGATCCTGGCAGACCTGGCCAAGGAATTCTGGCACTTTTGCCTAGCCCGCAACATTATCCCGGTAGCGGAGTACATTCCAGGGGTCTCCAACACGGTGGCCGATTGGAATTCTCGCTATCTCCTCGATTCCAGCGACTGGTGCCTGGATCGTTCAATTTTTTCTGCAGTTGCTTCACCTGTGGGGCCCGTTATACGTGGACCTTTTCGCTTCCCGCCTTAACCACCAACTGCCTCATTTCTTCAGCTGGAGACCGGATCCAGAGGCGTCTGCGGTAGATGCTCTCCGCCTCCTCTGGCCGAGGGGAACTCACTATGCCTTTCCTCCTTTCCAGTTGATCCCCAGGGTTCTCTTGCATACGACGAACCAGAGGGCGACGGTTGTGCTGATCACACCTTGGTGGCCGACACAACCATGGTTCCCTCTTCTTCTGGGGATGACCGTGGATTATCCCCGGCTGTTATCCCAAGTTCCTCACCTTCTCACCAACCCGTCCGGGGGTCTCCATCCTCTGGTGATGGAGGGCAACCTGCCTCTCCTAGCGTGGTTGGTTTCGGACGCGAATCAAGACCTTTCAAGATCAGCTAGGGATCTCCTCGCCCTGGCCTGGACCCCCGGGACTAGATCGGCATATCGATCAGCCTGGAGACTCTGGGTTCGTTGGTGTGATCAACGGCAGGTTGATCCCGTACATGCACCTGTGTCTGTAGTAGTAAACTTCTTGACAGATTCTTTTGAATCTGGCAAATCCTATAGCTCCATTAATGTATACCGATCGGCAATTGCGGCTTACCACTGCCCTGTGGATTCTTTGCCGATTGGCAAACACCCACTGGTTTGTAGACTTTTACGCGGTATAAAATTTAAACGTCCCCCTCGGCCTAGGTATCAATCGACCTGGGATGTCTCCAGGTTGCTCGATATGTTTGCCTCATGGGTGGACAATGACGACCTTTCCCTGAAACTGTTGTCTTATAAACTGACGGTCCTTCTTTGTTTGGTATCCATCAAACGTGTCTCGGACGTGAAAGCTTTGGATATCTCTAGGCGACAATTTTCGCCTCAGGGAGTAAAATTCTCGGTGGTCCGTAGGACCAAGACGGGTATTCACTCGGTTTTTTACCCATATTTTCCCGCGCATCCGCGGCTTTGCGTGGTTCGTTGTTTACAGGCGTACGAATCACAGACGGCAGATCTGCGCTCTCTGGATTTCTCTCAGCTCCTGGTCTCATATGTCAGACCACATCATCCGGTTACCTCCGCTACTCTAGCACGCTGGGTACGTTCTGCCATGGAGATGGCAGGTATAGATGTGTCTCTGTTTGGAGCTCACTCTTCCAGGGGTGCTATGGCTACGAAAATCGTCACAGCAGGGGGCTCCCTCTCTGACTTATTGATGGCGGCTGATTGGTCTTCGGAGACCACCTTTCGCCATTTCTACTTCAGGCCGGAGGACCATGTGTCTATGTCGGTCTTATAATACTCTGGTTGTTATTGTTCTTACTGTCATCGCTGGTTGTTCGCTTTGAACTTGCATAAGATATGAGCCTCCTGTCTGATATATAAATCTAGATTTTCCTAGCTTGTGACGGAAAATATTAGTTATATGAAGACAGGAGGCGAGTATCTTCCCTCCCTACCCACCCTATTACGATTCTTTGTTCTCGTTGCAGGATATTGAAAGTAGAGGCGGTTTTCCTGAGTTCGGATGACCTGTCGGGTTCCTGCTGTTTGGTTCCTCTATAGTCCCCGTTGGGACGAAGTTGAACATCCCTTTGCTCCGGGTTTCTGCTGCTCCGGGCTGAAAGGCCGAAGGTTGCGGTTCGTCGAGGATGCCTGTCTGGAGTTCTGCCTTCTGTGCTGTTCTGGTTCGCATTAAGAAAGAGGAGGATCTATATGTGGGCAGTCCTTATATAGTGGCTACAGACGAGGAGTGGCTTCTGTGGTCCTAGGACTGCTGGGAGTTGAAGTTTTTTCTGTTATTTGAATTGATTACTGAGTTGTTCTGCTATGGGCATTATTAAAGAAAGAATAATGCATAAGATACTCGCCTCCTGTCTTCATATAACTAATATTTTCCGTCACAAGCTAGGAAAATCTCGATTTATATCCTGTATTATACTCCAGAGCTGTACTCACTATTCTGCTGGTGAGGTCACTGTGTATATACATTACATTACTTATCCTGTACTGATCCTGAGTTATATCCTGTATTATACTCCAGAGCTGTACTCACTATTCTGCTGGTGAGGTCACTGTGTACATACATTACATTAATTATCCTGTACTGATGCTGAGTTATATCCTGTATTATACCCCAGAGCTGCACTCACTATTCTGCTGGTGAGGTCACTGTGTACATACATTACATTACTTATCCTGTACTGATCCTGAGTTATATCCTGTAAATCTTTTATTAGAAAAATATAAATCATAACAAACACAGAACCAGCACAACTTTGCCATAATGGAAAACAACAAAATGAAATAACATAAACCCATACTTTTCAAGAACAAAAATCCTGCCTAAACGGCCAGCCCAGCTTTTCCTAAAAATACTAATACTACACCAAACATAACCAAACACACTCACATGCATGCATACCTAATGTGCAAAAACCAAAAATAAAATTGCATATTTAGCTTTAACAAAAAAAAAAAAAAAAAAAAAAAAAAATTAACATTTTTTTATAAATATTATATATATTGCAAACATAAAACAACCCAAAAAAGTCCACAACAGATACAAAAAAAAAAAAAAAAAAAAAAAAAAAAAAAAAAAAAAATGGTTCGACTGCCATCTATCACTACTATAAACACTATATAATACACAAACCAAAATATAAAACAAACAAAATTATAATATTTACTATATATACTATATACATACTATATACATATAACCTATATACGCCTATAAATGTACAGAAAACAACCTACTCTAAACTGTCCCTTCACCCGCACCACCCACCCTCCTGTACATGGGTCAGAGTCCATAGAGTCCATAGTCCTCAATGTCCAGTCCATAACTGACCCATGCCAGGTCCACCAAAACAAACAACCACCACCACCCACAAAAACACCCTCCCAACCTAGAACTCCTCCCAACCAACTTTACCATAACCAGCTTTATAATATACAAAAACAAACAATACAACCCACTTTAGGCCCAAGTTCGGTGCCTGTAAGCCCTACATAACTTTAGCGTCTGAAAACAAAACAAAAAGCTATGGTGCACATGCATTAGCCCACCACCAGGAAGAAGGATGGCAATCCTGATACATACAAAATATTTACATTCTTTCCCTAACTGCACCCTACCTCTCACCCTACCATTATCCCTAAAAATAAACTGACCCTACTATCACCTTAACCCTGTCCCTACATCACTGTCCCTAACCAAAACCAGGGTACTCTACCCAAAAGGTCTAGTACCTAGGGCACATCAAAACAAAACCCTCTCCATAGGAGAGAAGCCCTACTGGTACCAAGACTGCCATACTCCAAAGACCTGATCTTCCCAAGGTCACCGGTGATATTCCTACAGACCTCCACCTCGGAGAGGACTTTCCGCTGTGTAGACACTAAACACCGTGCATTCCACGTGTAGTACCTAACCACTAAACTGACTAAGAATAAAGTGCCCCGATCACGGCCACCCAGGGTCCTGAATGCCCCATAAGCCCATTCCGGATAGGTAAGGCCGGCAAGTTGACTCCAGCCGATGGAAGCGCCCACCCGGTTGTAGACCCCTATATTAAAGGGACAATGAAGCAGGAAATGGTCCATGCTTTCCAGCATGTCCCTGCACTCTTCTCGGGGACACCCCCGGTCATCAGATCTCCTACACTTCAAATTGTCCCTCACATATAGCTTCCCCTGAAAGCAGCGCCAGGCCAAGTCCCAAAACTTCTGGGGGATCCTTTTCATGTTTAAAAGATACAACCCCACCCTCAGATCCCGACCTGGGCAGTCCCTGAGCGCCAGAGGCTTCTGGAAGTGGGTCAACAGAACCCGTTTGTCAAGGAACTGCCTTGACTGGGTCCTGATCTCCCACACTCCCAGACCCCACCGACGTATCGCCTTCAGAGTCGGGGTAGCGTAAGCCGGAAGATATCCATGGGGCGTACGGAGGTCCTTCACTTGCCCTCCTGTCTCCCATTCCTGGAAGAAAGGCCGAAACCACTCCCTGCAGGAGAGTACCCATGGAGGAGCCGTCTCTGACCAGAGGTTCGAGATGTTAGCTTTCAAGAAGGTGTTCGTTAAGAACACCACAGGGTTTACCATAGATAAACCCCCTAGTCTCCTCGTGCGGTACGTAACCTCCCTCTTGACTAGGTTCATCCTGTTCCCCCATAACAGTTGGAAAAACAGGCTGTAGATCCTAGTGTAGTAAGCCTCTGGTAAGATACATACACTGCCCAGATAGATAAACAAGGGGAGCAGGTACGATTTGATCAGGTGTACCCTTTCCCTGAGGGTCATAGACCAACCCTTCCACTGGTTCACCTTCTGAGTGGCATCCTGGAGCTTACCATCCCAGTTTTTGGTGGGATAATCATCCTGGCCGAATGTGATGCCCAGAAGTTTTGCTGACTCTTGGGGCCCTGGAAGGGTGTCCGGGAGATCAAACGTGGGATCTCACCCTCCCAGCCAGAGACTTTCACACTTATCCTGGTTGATCTTAGACCCGGATGCCTCCGAGTAGCGGTCCACTTCCGACATCACCACATCGACCTCCTCTCTCGAGGACACGAAGATGGTGATATCATCAGCGTACGCCACCACTCTCTGGGCGACATCCAGCTCCGCCAGACTCATCCCGACTCCCGCCAACGGCCCACAATCTACCCTCCGGATGAAGGGATCGATTGCGAACACGTATAAAAGCGGGCTCAAGGGACAACCCTGACGGACTCCGGACCCCACCTCAAAAGAGCGGCCAGACCAACCGTTCACCAGTGGGAAACTCTCTGCCCCTGCATATAAGGTCTTAAGCCAATTAATAAAAGTACACGGTAAGCCATATCTCAGGAGGACGGACCAGAGGTACTCGTGGTTCACCCGATCAAATGCTTTGGCCTGATCCAGGGACAGCAAGTACCCCTTCCAGAGACCTGCACTACTCCGCTCCACTGCCTCCCTGACACTAAGGACAGCACTTAAGGTGCTTCGGCCTGGAACAGAGCAGTGCTGGGCCCCCGAAAGGAGCCGGGGTGCAAACTTCACCAGCCGATTAAACAGTATCTTGGCCAGAAGTTTCCTGTCGGCATTGAGAAGAGCTATGGGTCTCCAATTCTCAATACGGCTGGGATCTTTACCCTTTGAGAGAAGAATCAGGGCTGACCTCCTCATTGACTTCGGCAGAGTGCCCGAGGAGAGACACTCATTGAATACCTCAGTCAAGAGGGGAGCTAAAGACTCCTTAAAGGTCCTGTACCACTCGGATGTTAAGCCATCCGGACCTGGCGACTTCTTAGGGGCGAGCCCCTCGATCGCCAGTCTCACTTCCTCTTCCCTGATTTCTTCTGCCAAAACATCAAGAGAGGGGTCTACCCCTGGCTCAGGAATGGTTTCAGCCAGGAAAGCCGACATCCTGTCTCGATCTAGATCCTTCCTTCCCAAGAGGTGCGAGTAGAAGGATCTGACGACCTCCAAGATCCCTGATCTGGACCGATTCAGAGATCCCGTACTATCAATCAGTCCTGAGACCACTTTACTACTCACTGACATCTTACAGTTTCTGTAAGGGTCGGGCGAGCGGTACTTCCCAAAATCCCTCTCAAAAACCAAAGATGCGTGCCTATCGTACTGACACCTCATCAGCAAGGACTTCACTCTGGAGATATCCTCACGGCTACCTCCAGTCGAGACGAGAAGCTCGAGTTTCCTCCTCAGACCCTGATACAGGCGATACCTGTTCAGGGACCTGAGGCTCGAGAGCTGGCGGAAGAACCCCGCAACCCGCTTCTTGAATATCTCCCACCACTCTGACTTACTACTACATAGGTCCAGTAAAGGTACCTGACTCTGAAGAAAATCCTCAAAGGACTGTCTTATCTCCGCTTCCTCCAGGAGGGACGAATTCAGCTTCCAATAACCTTTACCCATCCGGGGGGTCTCTGAAACATTCAAGGAAAAAGAAATCATACAGTGATCGGAGAACTCCACCTCAACCACGGACACTGCGGAAGAGACGGCTTCCTCCTTTAAATAAAACCTGTCTATTCTAGACCTGCAGCTACCTCGATGATAGGTGAAACCCGCGTGGCCTGAGGGGCTCCGGATGTGGGCATCCTCTAGGCGAGCTTCCCTAACTATACTATTGAGGGCTATGCTATCATAAGCCAACCGATCATTGGAGCCTCTCCTATCTTGGGATCTCGTGACAGTATTGAAATCCCCTCCAAAGATCACCTGTCGGCTTGTAAAAAGAAAGGGCTTAATCCTCATAAAGAGATCTTTTCGTCCCCACTTTGTTTGTGGGGCGTAGATGTTAATAAGCCGAAGCTCTTGCCCCTTCATGAGGACATCTAAGATCAGGCACCTCCCCATTTCTAACTCAATAACCCGTCTGCATTCAACAGGAGCGGTAAAAAGGACCGCCACCCCACTATACGGCTCAGCCGCAAGAGACCAGTGGGAGGGGCCGCGCCTCCACTCTCTCCTGGCTTTTACCAGGGAGGCTAGATCTAACAACCTGGTCTCCTGTAAAAAGAAAATGTCGGCATCAACACGGCCGAGAAAATCAAAGGCTGCGAATCTAGCCGTATCAGACTTTATGCTGGCACAGTTAATAGATGCCAGCGTCAATGGGGTGAGTGCCGCCATCATGGGTGATTGAGTTAGATGGCCCTAACCCCCATTATCTCTGTTTTTTCTTCACCCCCTCATCCCCAGATGAGGAGGCTTCTTTCTCTTTGGACCGTTTTTTGGATTCTGATTGGTCCATTTTTGAATCCCCATTTCCACCTGGCTCCGGTTTGGCCCCATCCCCTGAGGAAATTGCCCCATCAGGACAGGGCCCAGTTCCCCCCGGAGGCTCCCCCACTTCAGGCACCCCATCCTCGACCCCCCCCTCCATGGAGGGGGAGGAGATGTCATCAAGGACAGAGTACCGGTTAGACAGATCAATCAGAGGGGGGGCAGGTAAGCTTCCGCTTGGGACCTGGTCCATAGGACGAGGACTAGAGGGCTCCGACCTCTTCTTTCTCCCTTTACTGCCCTTTTTTTTTGGCCTCTCTTCACCTTCCTCATCCACACTTTCATAGTGGGAGGAATCGGAAAGATCGGCCTTGCTGCCCTCTTCTTTACAGATTCTCCCCATTTCCTCATCCAGCACATTCTCCCCCAGGGCCTCAGCAGTTTCAGGACTAACCTCTGGAGCAGGGCCAGAAGCTACCCCTGCCACATGGGAACTCTCCAGTTCCCTGCTCCTTCTCCGATTAGCCTCCCGCCTCAGCTTGGCGGGACTTTTCCTCTTCACTGACCCTGTTGCACCTTCTCCCGCGCTCGTGCCCTCCCCAGCTGAGGCAACATTACTGCTCTCCCCAGCCAAGGTGACCGTCGCACGGGCAAAGGCGCTAGGACAACGGCTGAAAGGGTGTCCTAAGACACCACACAGATGACACCTGATCTGCCTACAGGATGCGGCAAGATGACCTACCCCACCACACAGAGCACAGACCTGCACGGTACAGGCTGCGCTAAAGTGAGTGGGGCTGCCACACCTGTGACAGACCTTGGGCTGCCCCTGGTAGAAAATTTGGATTCTGTCTCTCCCAAGAAAAGCAGCTGATGGGATGTGGGCAACAGTGCTCCCCGAACGCTTAAGTTTGACGGAAAACGTCCAGGCCCCAGACCAGATCCCATGTTCGTCATAGTTCTTTTTCGGCATGTCCGTCACATCACCATATCTGCTGAGCCAGGTCATGATGTCATAGCAAGATAGTGACTCGTTACGTGTCAATACAGTCACTTTCTTGGCCAGATTCTGACGGGATATCGCCTTTACGGCGAAATCCCGCCAGCCGGGCTCGCTTTTCACCACCTCATAGTTCGACCAGAAAAGTTCCAAACCCTCCGGTCGAACGAAGCTGATGTCAAACTCGGAGGTACCATAGGGGTGGATCAGGGCAAAGATGTCACTTGCCCTGAATTCCATCTGGAGGAGGAGCTCAACCACCTTACCCCGAGGCGGACACGCATCTTCGCCCCTCCACACCAAACGGACCACATTCCTACGGCCACTTTCCTGCCCGGATGTTGGGAGGGACCAGACCACCTCCCCGTTTTGTTCTCGGAAGGCGCCTAAGCCATGTCTTTCTATCCAAAAAGACAGGTCAACCTCACCCCTCCCCTCTACATGGATTGACCTGTCTCCCCTACGTAGAGCCTCCAGGAGGCGCTGTTGCAATTGACCCCCAGAGCCAGATGGAGATGGAGATCCCCCTGATCCCCCGGCAGTGACG
Organism: Hyla sarda; assembly: GCF_029499605.1. Taxonomy (NCBI): domain Eukaryota; kingdom Metazoa; phylum Chordata; class Amphibia; order Anura; family Hylidae; genus Hyla; species Hyla sarda. The sequence continues at coordinate 18,387,288 of NC_079196.1, read as the reverse complement.
CTGGCATAGCTTCTGGGAGAAGCAGCCACTACCGGGGGGGCAGTCGAACCAGAACCAGACCCCAAACCAGGACCCTTGTTCCTAATGTAAGCCTCAGCCATAACACCTCTCTTTTGCATACCACTACCACTCCTCACCTGTATTTCACAAACACCCCTCTCTTGCACCCCACTTGCACCCATCTCTTGCACCCCGCTTGCACCCCTCTCTTGCACCCCGCTTGCACCCCTCTCTTGCACCCCGCTTGCACCCCTCTCTTGCACTCCGCTCCCTTCATCCATACTGCTACTACAACTCCTCCCATGCACACTGCCATAACTCACATCCTGCACATTACCATTTTTATTCACATTTTTGCTCTCACTTTCACTCTTGCGTACACTCTCCCTTGATGTGTTACAGGCCGGGCTGGCTGGGTCTATTACTCCAGGTATAAGGGTCGCTGGCTTAATGATTGGAGCTGCACGGCTCTTCTGTCCAGTGTCTTTGGGCACAGACACAGACTCCGCCCCCATCATAGGTGGCCCCGCCCCATCGCACGCCGCCGATTTTGACGGGAGCTGTCCCTCCGGACGCACTCCCGCCCCGCCTACTGCGGCTGACGCGCAGGGAACCTCCTCCTTCACAGTGCCAGGATCGGTACCGACTGCATCACCTAGGGGACCGCCCCCTGAACCAACAAGGTCCGGTGCCCGAACACTCCCCCCCCTCACAGGGGAGTGCCCTGCAGTGCCAGGACCTGTACCGCCCCCCGAACAAGGGAATCTACCACCATTTTCTGGTGCCTGGGCACCCTCCCCCCTCACAGGAGGGTGCCCTTTTTTTTCTATCGCACCCGCGGCCATTTTGGGTGCACTACTGTATCCCCCATGCTGGCCCCGCTCCACTACAGAAACGGGGTCTGGCAGGTTGGGGGACCCAGCATCCTGAATCGGCTTCTCAGCTGACTCAGACTGCTGGAAAGAAGAAAAGACAAACTTTTGAATCCCTTGCGTTTTCTTCCTCTTCCTGCCCTTCGCTTTTTTATTCTTCCTCTCCTCCTCTGGGCCTAAATCCTCTCCAAAAGAGAAGTTTTCCAGACGGGTGGGGGACTCCTGCATTACAATCGCCCGCAGGAGACCCCCATCCGCCAAGCCGCTGCCTTGACTGCGGTCACTGCCATCATCATTATCATCATCATCCTCACTGGAGGTAGGTAAGGCCACCTGAGCCGGGTTCACACGGTCTTCACTCAGGGTAAGTGGGGGGTCAGGGGTAGCAGTGGTGTCACGCACAGAATTAGTATCCATATCCCCCTCACTCACATTGCCCTCCTCACCTCCTTCACCTTCCTCCATCTCCTCCTCCTCACTCTGACAATCATCATCATCATCTCTAGAGACCGGCATACCAGAGAAACGAGCACCATGGACAAATTTCTCACGGAAAATGCCGGCACCTTCCACAATGTCAGACCTCATCCGCACAATCTCCTCCACTTTTTTCTTTAATGTTTTTACCTTAGCGGCAAATGCTGCCTTCTTGGCCCTGGATGACTGATCCACTTGGTAGCTGGCAAATTTTAAATCCGCTCTTATTCCTCTGAGCTGCTTCCCAAGCTCCTCATATTGAGCCATCTTGGCCTGCATTCTGGATGTGAATATTGCCAGGGATTCCCTTGGCCCCTTTACCCCCCATTGCTGGGGTTCTGGGGAAACTGATGTAGACGCCTTTACTCCATTCCTCTGCCTGGATGAGCTTCTTGGCCTGGATGAACTTTTGCTAGAAGCTTTGCAGCTCCCAGCTGGGGATGGGGGAGGGGGCCCCACATTGCTGTGGGCCCTGGTCAATCTTCTGACCCCATCCTGGCTACTGGCCGTTGCATGTTCGCGCACACACCCCTCCGGCCTAGAACGGGGAGCGCAAAATGAAGTCCTGGATTCCCGGGGCTCCATAGCAGAGACCCCTACCCAGGAGTCTGCCACACACCTGGGGAGGGGCGGAAGAAAAGTCTGCTTCTCTGGAAGTTTGCTGGAAGTCACAGGAGCACAGACACACCCAACCTTACTCCAGAGCTGGACTCACTATTCTGCTGGTGAGGTCACTGTGTACATACATTACATTAATTATCCTGTACTGATCCTGAGTTATATCCTGTATTATACTCACTATTCTGCTGGTGGGGTCACTGTGTACATACATTACATTACTTATCCTGTACTGTTCCTGAGTTATATCCTGTATTGAGGTACATTCACCCAATGCAGATCCACTACAGAGGGGAGAAGTGGTTACATTGTGCTATGTGAGCAGAAAGTAAGACTGCAGTCGCAATGAAAGGGTTACTCTAAGCACTGAACTACCACTGCTGCTGAGATGCTAAAAAGGAATGGGAAAAATTACACTGTAGCACTATGGATATTCAACAGTAGGTAGGTACACAGATATTTACACAAGGGAGAGCTGCTTTAAGCTGTATGGGCGGTTTGAGAAGAGAGGGAAGTCATGATTTACCTTCTCCAACCATCCATACAGCTTAAAGCAGCTCTCCCTTGTGTAAATATCTGTGTACCTACCTAGTGCTGAATATCCATAGTGCTGCAGTGGAATTTTTCCCTTCCTTCCATTACCGGCGGGTCTCTGGCGGCTGATAGCAGGTTATAGCTGAACCTGCAAGTACACAACCCAGGTTCTCTCAGGCGCTCTTTCTCCTGCACATAGAACATACTAAGCCCCACCCCCACTTACTGTTTTGTCTTTAGTGCATTGGTTACTAGACACATATTTAACCTAATAACAGGCAGTGGACAGGAGAATGCAAAGAAAGGAGACACCTGGTCAAGACTTTAGGGCTGTTTTTCTTTTTTCGGGTAAGAAGGTATTTTTGGTATTTTACTTCCAAATTTGTTTGGAATCATTGTTTAAAATTACAGTGACCATCCAAATATATTGATTATTTTTTTGTTCTGGTGCAGAAACTGATCTGCAACTGATCCACAGAGGATCTGCATAGTGTGAACAGACCCGAGTACTCCAGAGATGCAATAACCGGAATGTGAAGCCCCTTCATTTGGAGAACTGTTTGATCAGATCCCCCATCTATAGGTCAGATGTTGGTGCAAAATGTACACAACCTAAATCAGAGCACATGGCAGTTATCTTACCCCCTCGGAGCCACCTTGTGCCGGACATCTCACCCCTCGGAGCCACCTTGTGCCGGACATCTCACCCCTCTGAGCCACCTTGTGCCGGACATCTCACCCCTCGGAGCCACCTTGTGCCGGACATCTCACCCCTCGGACCCACCTTGTGCCAGACATATCGCCCCTCGGACCCACCTTGTGCCGGACATCTTACCCCTTGGTCCCACCTTGTGCCGGACATCTTACCCCTTGGTCCCACCTTGTGCCGGACATCTCACCCCTCGGACCCACCTTGTGCCGTACATCTCACCCCTCGGAGCCACCTTGTGCCGGACATCTCACCCCTCGGAGCCACCTTGTGCCGGACATCTCGCCCCTCGGACCCACCTTGTGCCGGACATCTCACCCCTCGGACCCACCTTGTGCCGGACATCTCACCCCTCGGACCCACCTTGTGCCGGACATCTCACCCCTCGGACCCACCTTGTGCCGGACATCTCACCCCTCGGACCCACCTTGTGCCGGACATCTCACCCCTCAGAGCCACCTTGTGCCGGACATCTCACCCTTTGGAGCCACCTTGTGCCAGACATCTTATCCTTCAGACACACCTTGTGCCGGACATCTCATCCCCCGGACCCACCTTGTGCCGGACATCTTACCCCTCGGACCCACCTTGTGCCGGACATCTTACCCCTCGGACCCACCTTGTGCCAGACATCTCACCCCTCGGACCCACCTTGTGCCAGACATTTCATCCCCCGGACCCACCTTGTGCCGGACATCTTACCCCTCGGACCCACCTTGTGCCGGATATCTCATCCCCCGACCCCACCTTGTGCCGGACATTTTACCCCTCAGACCCACCTTGTGCCGGACATCTCACCCCTCGGACCAACTTTGTGCCGAACATCTCACCCCTCGGACCCACCTTGTGCCGGACATCTCACCCCTCAGACCAACTTTGTGCCGGACATCACACTCCTCGGACCCACCTTGTGCCGCACTCAAAGAATCGCAGTTCTGATTCTCCTGATTATTGGACAAGAACTGATTCCAGAATCCGCAGGGCAGCGACAGCAACAGAGACATCACCTGAAGACAAATCCAGGAGTCAATGACAGAAGAGATGGTCTTCACTGGTAGTCACGGGAGCAGTCACTCACCTTGGCCTGTCTGGGGGTGTCCTGCATGATCACTAGGGGGCTGGGGTCAGGAACAGAATGACCCACGATCGTCGGCCCAAACACACGAGACAGGTTGATCTTATCCATCTGACAGTCCGGACTCCGCATCACTCTGTGGAATAGAGGGGACTCTGGAATCCTGATCTCAGACATTCTGACTGGGACTCCATGGAGATTTGGTTACATGTTGTCTGCAATTGAGGATTTGTGACCCAAAACACACACAAAAAAAACCCAAAAAAACACAAAACCCTCTAATATGTGACTGTCTGTCATGTCACAGTGAGATTATATTCCATATAGTAAAGCTGTCACATTCACTAATGTTACTTACAATGTAACAATGCAGCTTATGTGTCACACCATAACATTACTTTAAAGGGGTGCTCCACTGCCCCAGTGTTCGGAACACTTTGTTCCGAACGCTGGATGCGGGGTCGTGACGTCACAGCCACGCCCCTTATAGCATCCTGCCATGCCCCCTTAATGCAAGTCTATGGGAGTGGGCGTGGCAACTGCCACGCCCCCTCCCATAGACTTGCATTGATGGGGTGTGGCGTGACGTCAAAAGGGGAGTGGCTGTGACATCACGACCCCCGCAGCCCGCATCCAGCGTTCGGAATAAAATGTTCCGAACTCTGGGGCAGTGGAGCACCCCTTTAAAGGGAACTCTGATTCACTGAAATCACCAAAAGTCCATTTGGTTTGGGGTCTTAGTCCTGTACTTCCTGGTTGAGCAGTTGCTCAGTATTGCAATTCCCAGAATGCTTTGCTTTCCCTCAGTTCTTCATTACAGGTGCCTACTCCCCTCCCACAGCACTCCTGCCAGTTCCCTGCCCAGAGCTACCGCAGAACATCTCATTTTACAGCAGACTGTAGCACAATCAGTGAGGTTGCAGCACCTGCTGTACTCATTCCTGTCTGCTCCTCTGCCTGTGTCATTGTTCAGCACAAGGCAGCATGCTGTGACCACACTTCATTCTCCCTAAATGCCCCAAGAAAGAGATACATACATACATATATATATATATATATATATATATATATATATATATATATATATATATATATATATGTATATGACAGGAAGATGGTGTAGGGACTGGTCAGAGGTAATGACATCATTTAGGGGGAGGGGCTAGAGCTCAGAGACAAGATCCAGTTATGCTTCATGAGAGAGCAGAGGATGATAGGTTGTCTTGGGAGAGAGGGAGGCGCCGGGGAGCAGCTGAGACACCACCACACTGACAATGAGGGGACTACACAACTTCCCGTCATAGGCCGAATCACACAAAAGCATGCTGAAGCTGGTGCCATTTGTGATACTGTAACATTATATTAGTTACTTATCTATTTCAGGGCGATAGTCCTATTTAAATACAATTTTCTAATACCGGAATCAGAAAACCCCTTAAAGAAGGAGTCTTCTGCTTAGAACCCCCCAACGTGTCAGACCCCAATGACTTATAATTTCCATCAGATTCTGTTGCGGTATTTCTAATTTTGGCATGCTCACCATCGACCATCATGTACAGAGGACTCCTATTTTTGGGATCCTATTATTAAATTAATAAAGCAGAGTTCTAACCCACTGGTGAGTGCCGCTCTAGACTTGCTCCTGCTTTTAACTATTAAAGGAGATCTGCAGTGTTAGACACTTATCCCCTATGTGCTGGGACCCCCCGCGATCTCCCATACGAGGCCCTGGCTCTGCGGCGGTTCTTCCATCCAGCCAACACTCCCCCTCCATGTATCTCTATGGGAGAGGCAGAGATGTAGTGTTCGTGCATCCCCGCCTCTCCCATAGGGCTGTATGGAGGGGGCGTGTCGGCTAGAACCGCTGCAGTGCCGGGTCCCCATACAGGAGATTACGGGAGGTCCCCGCGATCAGACACTTATAAAAGTGTCTAACACAGTGCAGTACTTTAAACACTACTTAGAAAACATGGGACAATGTATCAGAATTGACTAACGTAGTGTAAACTAAGCCAAAAAGGAGGGACAAAAAAAAAAAGGAACAAATCTGATTTTTTTCACCATTCGCTAATGTGATAAGTCGTGGCGTGGTCTCAAAGACATAGTCATATTCACATTTTTAAAAAGGAAGCCTGAGCCCTGTGTTTCTCCCCCCCCACTCTGGCTATACTTTATTTGATGTAAGTTCGTTCTTCTTTACAAAACTAATAAAAATACTTTTACGTAAAAAAAAGAAGAAAAAAAAACAGCTTGAAAATTGCGCATTTTTACAATTAAATAATGAAGGGATAACACATGGGAGCGGTGGGGGGGTGACTGGGGGACTGGATAGGTGGCAGTGAGAGCATCACGTTACCGAGTGTGGGGGGGGGGGGGGGGGTTACAGCACTGAGGGCATCACCAGACTGGGTTAAAGTAGTAGAATAGAGAGGGCATCACCAAGGGGGATCATTACCTGTACAGGTGCAGGATGAGGAAGGCCAGCGTGTCTCTGTTAGCGGGGGGGAGCTCCTGGACCGCCTGACAGATCTCACACTTACTGTCACTTTCATTCAGGATATCTACACAAAAAAAAAAGGGAAAGAAACTATTAAAGGGGTCCTCCGCTGGAAAACACACACACACACACACACATATATATATTTCTATGTTAAATCACCTGGTTCCAGAAAGTTAAACAGATTTGTAAATTACTTCTATTTAAAAATCTTAATCCTTCCAGTACTTATCAGCTGCTGTATAATACAGGGGAAGTTGTGTAGTTCTTTCCAGTCTGACCACAGTGCTCTCTGCTGACACCTCTGTCCATGTCAGGAACTGTCTGGAGTGGGAGCAAGTCCCCATAGAAAACCTCTCCTGCTCTGGACAGTTCCTGACATGGACAGAGGTGTCATCCATTATGGATGATCGGATCCCCGGGCGATCCGATCATCCATTTTAGTGACCGCACTGCCGTGATCTGTATTGATCCTGGCATCTGAGGGGTTAACGGCACACATCAGCACGATCGCTGATAGCAGCCGTGACCTGCCACTCCGGTGCTTACAGTCATGTGCAGGACGTAAATGTACGTCATGGTGCGTTAAGTACCAGGGCACAAGGACGTACATTTAAGTCTTATGTCGTTAAGGGGTTAAGCATATAAGAAAACTTTGGCCCTCGAGCTGTTGCAAAACTACAACTCCCAGTATGCCTGGACAGCCGTTGGCTGTCCAGGCATGCTGGGAGTTGTAGTTTTGCAACAGCTGGAGGGCCACAGTTTGAAGCCCACTGTAAAAAAAGCTAAAGTTTGGTCATTCTTGTCCTGCTGTCCCCCCCCCCCCCATATTGTTGGATTTACCGGCAGCATCCAGAAAATGCGCGTGCAGGGAGAAGGTCAGGAGCGGTTCGCTCAGGTTCCGCAGGAAATCCTTCAGGACGCCGCACACCGCGTGGACGTCTTCTTTCGCCAGCTGCTGAGACTTGACTTTGCCGTAGAGGAGTTTTTGCTTCAGCTCCTTCACCAGCCGCTCGCAACCGGAAACGCGATAAAGACCGCGCTGGAGACAAGACACGAGCACGTTACATCCATAGGAAGAAAAGAGCAGAGGGGACAAGGCCTTACACGCGGGGTTAAACGCACGGCGGCGGTCCTACCTCATTCAGTCCCCTCTTCTCTATCTCATTCACACACTGAATCACCAGAGCGGGCACCATGGGAGGGGAGGCCGGGGCAAAGTCACACAGCAGCACCTGCGAAGGGGACACGTCAGACAACACGTTTTACAGACTAAAGTTGGCCATAGTCATGTGACCAGCTGTGTGTGTGTTTTGGGCGAATCACCTGTCCTTTTTTTGGCGCTGCGTTTCGAGGGGGCAGAGAGGTAGAGGGACAAAACTTGGAGCAGAAATCACGACATTCGGGATGAATTAAAATCCGACAATTTCTGCACTTCAAAGACATTTTCCCAAAGCGGGTCTTCTGTCCGCACACAGAGCACTGCTCCGCCCGGATCATCTGCAGGGGAAAAGGACAGAAAGTGCGTAACCGTGATCATTATATTACCGAAAATATGTAAAATATTATAAAATGTTGGGAAACTGCATATACAATATATTTCTTCAAGAGCTGCACTCACTATTCTGCTGGTGAGATCACTGTGTACATACATTACATTACTTATCCTGTACTGATCCGGAGTTATATCCTGTATTATACTCCAGAGCTGTACTCACTATTCTGCTGGTGAGGTCACTGTGTACATACATTACATTACTTATCCTGTACTGATCCTGAGTTATATCCTGTATTATACCCCAGAGCTGTACTCACTATTCTGCTGGTGAGGTCACTGTGTACATACATTACATTACTTATCCTGTACTGATCCTGAGTTATATACTGTATTATACTCCAGAGCTGTACTCACTATTCTGCTGGTGAGGTCACTGTGTACATACATTACATTACTTATCCTGTACTGATCCTGAGTTATTTCCTGTATTATACTCCAGAGCTGCACTCACTATTCTGCTCGTGAGGTCACTGTGTACATACATTACATTACTTATCCTGTACTGATCCTGAGTTATATCCTGTATTATACTCCAGAGCTGTACTCACTATTCTGCTGGTGAGATCACTGTGTACATACATTACATTACTTATCCTGTACTGATCCTGAGTGATATCCTGTATTATACTCCAGAGCTGTACTCACTATTCTGCTGGTGAGGTCACTGTGTACATACATTACATTACTTACCCTGTACTGATCCTGAGTTATATCCTGTATTTTACCCCAGAGCTGTACTCACTATTCTGCTGGTGAGGTCACTGTGTACATACATTACATTACTTATCCTGTACTGATCCTGAGTTATATCCTGTATTATACCTCAGAACTGTACTCACTATTCTGCTGGTGAGATCACTGTGTACATACATTACATTACTTATCATGTACTGATCCTGAGTTATATCATGTATTATACTCCAGAGCTGTACTCACTATTCTGCTGGTGAGGTCACTGTGTACATACATTACATTACTTATCCTGTACTGATCCTGAGTTATATCCTGTATTTTACCCCAGAGCTGTACTCACTATTCTGCTGGCTGTACAACTATGCTCACCGTTTTGGACAAGAAGACGTGCGGTTTTACTGGGTTGTTGGATTGAGGGATTTCTTGGTCCAGTTCCTGATCGGCCTCGTTAATTTGGGGTAAGACAGAATTCTGGTCTGGAAACAAGAACACCCGGCTATATGTATGTATATATATTATATATATATATGCGCTAATTACATCTGCCATTAGTGTCTGGTATAGGGAGGTAGGGTGAGGCCGGGGGGGAGGTGGTCATCCTCACCTATTGAGAACGGACACCCACACCCCCTTCCTGCACCAATATGGAGGCTGGGAGTTCAATCCTCCTCTACTCCAAATTAAAAAGTCCCCTAGAATTATCCCTCAAAGTCCAGTGACCTCTCCAGGACTGGATTACAGGGATAATATTAAACGTCGCACAGTCAGGATGTTCTGGAGCACCCCACCTTGCATCAATGAGAACACCCTGCTCTTGCGTGATCGTCGGCGTGGCACGGACTCTATGCTGGACGTTGCGTGGATCGGCCCGGAGTCTGAGATCAACATGGTGGTTTTTGCAATAATCGCTTCCTTGATCTGCAAGCACAACGCAGACGCAGAATTACGAACTTCTAGAGGGTGTTATGACTAATACAGGTTGCAGGGCGGAGCATGACACAGGGGATCACAAAGCAACAAAGACTGTCATGCTCCGCCCCCTCAGTCCTTGCTCTAGTGATAACATAGTGCTGGAGTTTTCCTTTAAGTGCCGCTATCCCTATATAAAGAGATACGGAAAGGCTGTAGCCACCACTAACCCCAAAAACTTTTCTTAAAGGGGAACTCCGGTGGAAAAAAATCGTAATCCTTCCAGTACTTATTAGCTGCTGACTACTACAGAGGAAATTCTTTTCTTTTTGGAACACAGTGCTCTCTGCTGACATCATGACCGCAGTGCTCTCTGGTGACATCTCTGTCCATTTTAGGAACTGTCCAGAGCAGCATATGTTTGCTATGGGGATTTTCTCCTACTCTGGACAGTTCTTAAAATGGACAGAGATGTCAGCAGAGAGCACTGTGCTCGTGATGTCAGCAGAGAGCTCTATGTTCCAAAAAGAAAATAATTTCCTCTGTAGTATTCAGCAGCTAATAAGTACTGGGAATAGAAGTAATTTATAAATCTGTTTAACTTTCTGGCACCAGTTGATTTAAATGTTTTCCACCAGAGTACCCCTTTAAGTTGGAAACTTAGTTAAAAGGGGTCATCCAGGAATAGAAAAACAGAGCAAATTATTATTATTTTTTTTAAACAGCGCTACCCCTGTCTTCAGGTTGTGTGTGGTATTACAACTTGGCTCCATTCACTTCAATTGAACTGAGCTGAAGTACCAGAACCAGCCTGGAGGACAGGGGTGGCGCTGTTTTTGGAAGAAATCCAATATGTTATTCTAATCCTGGATAACCCTTGAAAAAAGGGTTGGACAGGATCGAATGAAACAAATATGCTGTATTTCAGAAACAGCGCCACTCCTGTCTATGGGCTGTGTATGGTATTGCAGCTCAGCCCTGGTCACTTCAGTGGAGCTGAGCTGCAATACCAGATACAACTGGTGTGATCAGGTGTGGCGCTGATGAGGTAGTCACATGATAGAAAAAACATAGTAGCACATGACTGCTCGCCAGCTGTTGCAAAACTACAACTCCCAGCATGCCCTGACAGCCTTCCGCTGTCAGGGCATGCTGGAAGTTGTAGTTTTGCAAAGGATTAAAGGGGCATTCCAGGAAAAAACTTTATTTTTATATCAACTGGCTCCGGAAAGTCAAACAGATTAGCAAATTACTTCCATTAAAAAAATCTTAATTCTTTCAATAATTATCAGCTGCTGAAGTTGAGTTGTTGTTTTCTGTCTGACAACAGTGCTCTCTGCTGACATCTCTGCTTGTCTCGGGAACTGCACAGAGTAGAAGAGGTTTGCTATGGGGATTTGCTTCTAAACTGGGTGGTTCCTGAGACAGGTGTCATCAGAGAGCACTTAGACAGAAAAGAACAACTCAACTTAAGCAGCTCATAAGTACTGAAAGGATGAAGATTTTTTTAATAGAAGTAATTTACAAATCTGTTTAACTTTCTGGAGCCAGTTGATACATATATAAAACAAAGTTTTTTCCTGGATAACCCCTTTAAGATGACTACTACACAAACAAAACGTAAGAGGAAACTTTAACAATGGTCTTGAGCTGAACGCAGCACCTATGCAGACTTATGCGTCTCCATGGTGACAGACTACATAACAAAACCTATGTAGTCTGATCCTGCAGTTTCCAGCCAACCCCGCATTAATGTAACCATTTAGACCCACAGATCTGCACGGGAGCTGCATACGCAATACGGTTACGGACGCTTTTGATCAACATTATTCGTAAACCGGCTGAGTGTGTATAAAATAAAAAAATTAAAATCAAAGCGTAACTCTGGTCTAATGAGGGCGCACGCATTCTCTATGCAAGCCTCTCATGTGCAGCGCGCCGTGCCCTTCCGCCGCGCCCGCTTTACTTTGAAGTTACAAATCAATTTCTTCGTCTTTCAAAACACATTTCATCACAGCAGAAAAAAAAAATAAAAAAAACACACTTTTCCTGATAAAAAATAAAAGAAAAAAAAAAGAAAAAATGAAAAGAACGCCATTCTATGAGACCGCAGAGCCAATGGGGAAGCAGCGAGGAGGAAGCAGGATACGGGTCAAATCCTTTTATCTTGTCAACCTCGGCTTATGACCTGTAATAGAGGATTACAACAAACGGCAGCCCACCCCCCTCCCTTCCATTCTCCGCACACAATGGAGGTAGAACGGCGTATACGGCTCCAGCGCTCGCTACCGTGCGCTGGATATAAAAAGCAAATCTCACGCAATCAGATACAAGTCCAGCTTTCCTAGGGAAAAAAAAAAATTGGTTGCCAATGAATAAAGTCGATATTAGGCTATATTTGTTGCCACTGAAAAAACACCACAATAAAAAAAATAAAATAAATAAATATAAATATATAAATATAAATATATATATATATATATATATATATATATATATATATATATATATATATATATATATATAAAAATATAATATGGGAGGGGAAAAAAATTTTATAAAAAAACATGGCGCCCTATATTCCTATTGACTTCCAGCTAAGGATCTGGCCACAGCGTTTTTAAAGGGTACCTCTCATCAAAAAAAAACTTTTGATATATTATAGATTAATGTATGCAGAATAACTTCACAATTGCATGTTATTAAAAAATATGCTTCTTTCTATTTAATTTTCCCCTTTGAAGAAATGACCACTAGGGGTCTCCCTACCAGTCCTGGCAGCAAGCATTTCAGACTCATGCTGGAGTCCTAAACACTACGAGCTGCCAGTCTGCTTTGTTCACAAAGGAGAACACTCAGAGCTGCCAGCCTGCTTTGTTCACAGCCTGTTTGGCTGTGAACAAAGCAGGCGGGCAGCTCTGAGTGTTTAGGACTCCAGCATGAGTCAGAAATGCTTGCTGACAGAACTGATCGGGAAAAATACAATAGAAAGAAGCATATTTTTCCATTAACATGCTATTGGAAAGTTATTCAACATTCATTAATCTAAAATATATCAAAAGTTTATTTGATGAGAGGTGCCCTTTATGATCGTGTTTAATGTTATAATTCCCCCAGGTCACGGCCCCCATCATGATAAACCTCCCCCTGCCGTTATTTTTATTATTTTTTAGTTTTCTACCTTGATATCGCCCTGAGCAGTTCAGTGTCAGATGAGCTATGATTGGCTAAGGCTGCCCCCCCCCCCCCCTCAGCACTTCAGACTACACTTCCTGATCTTGGACTTCTACCAGGCCAGCAGGAGTCCAAAGACTGTGCAAGAGATGTGGAGGAAATGTGCTCTGGACAAGCAGGGAGACACCTAGTGGCAGTTTTTTTTTTAAACACAAATAAAACATAGAAAACTAAATTTTTGTTTTTAAACAAAGTACATTAGATAGATTTTGTTTATTTACCATAAGGAGTGCAATAGCAAAACATTTTTTAATTAGAGTGCCCATTTAATCACAGCAGAGTCTGGTCCTATACAACCAATGTGACCGTATTTCCCAAGCAGGGTGTAAAACTACAACTCCCAGCATGCCCCGACAGCCTTTAGCACCCTGCTTGGAAAACACTGCAATTATCAAATGAAGAATCCCTTCTATATGTAACGCTCACATGTACTGTATAAACTGCAGATTTTAAGCTTTGTATATCAATATAAGTAGTCGAAACAGCATAAAATCTGCGGCATAGGCAGTCCATGTGAACATACCCTCATAACAGGATCTTTCCATAGACACCGTATTGCCTCTCTCTGCTATGATCCTATACTGCAGGGACTCCCTCTGGACCCCGGAGAACAGCGCAGACTACAACCTTCTTAATAGGGGGACACTAGAAATCCAACACCCCTCTAACCCCCTGCAGTCCCCCTATCGACCATTAGATGGCAGTCTCAGTCTTCAGCAGAGAGCAGATCCTGGCTCCGGAGTCACGTACGCTGTAAATTGCACTGCGATGTATATCAAGGATTAGTCGCCTGGAATTTTAGCAGTCAATAGATTGTGGACTGCAGTAACTACAAGGCTGCAAACTGGACGGATGACAAAAAGAGAAAAAAAAATAATCGCGGACGAGCCAAATGACTAGAGCAATGGAAAGAGGAATGGACATAAAAAAGGAGAATAATGTATCATGCAAATGTCACGTCTATGGCATCATGACACAAGGATGTCTGCAGCCAATGCTGCGAAGCAAAGGTATATGCATATTTCCCAACCAGGTGCCTCCAGCTGTTGCAAAACTACAACTCCCAGCATTGGTAGCTGGGAGTTGTAGTTTTGCACCAGCTGGAACAGTGTTTCCCAACTGAGTACCTCCAGCTATTGCCAAAGGCTGTCCAGGCATGCTGGGGGTTGTAGTTTTGCAACAGCTGAAGCAGTGGTTCTCATCCAGGGTGCCTCCAGCTATTGCAAAACTAGCTTCGCGCCAGCTGAAACAGTGGTTTCCAAGTAGGTGCCACGAGCTATCGCAAAACTACAACTATCAGCATGCCCGGACAGCCAAAGGCTGTCAAGGCATGCTTGGGAGTTGCAGTTTTGCAACAGCTGGGGCACCCTGGTTGGGAAACAATGAGACAAATATAATACAATATGCATCAAATTAAAAATAAAATCTATAACATACAAAAAAAATATATATATATATTTTTATTTTTTTTTTATTTTTTTTAATGTATATTATAGATTTTATTTTTAATTTAATGTATATTGTATTATATTTGTCTCATTGTTTCCCAACCAGGGATCCAAAGCTATTAGAGATGAGCGAACTTACAGTAAATTCGATTCGTCACGAACTACTCGGCTCGGCAGTTGAGAAATTATCCTGCGTAAATGAGTTCAGCTTTCAGGTGCTCCCGTGGGCTGGAAAAGGTGGATACAGTCCTAGTAGACTCTTTCCTAGGACTGTATCCACCTTTTCCAGCCCACCAGAGCACCGGAAAGCTGAACTAATTTACACAGGATAAGTCATCAACTGCCGAGCCGAGAAGTTCGTGACGAATCGAATTTACTGTAAGTTCGCTCATCTCTAAAAGCTATCACAAAACTACAACTATGAGCATGTCCAGACAGCCAAAGGCTGTCAAGGCATGCTAGGAGTTGCAGTTTTGCAACAGCTGGGGATCCCTGGTAGGGAAACAATGAGACAAATATAATACAATATACATTAAATTAAAAATAAAATCTATAATATACATAAAAACATTTTTTTTTATTATATATATATATATATATATATATATATATATATATATATATATATATATATTTTTTTTTTTGTATGTAGATTATATATTTTATTTGTAATTTAATACATATTGTATTTTTTTATACACACCTATATTATATGTACACACACAAAAATGGAAATGTATATATGTCACGTCTGTATATACAAAAAAAAAAAAAAAATTTTTAAATATATAGACACAGACATTTATTTCAGTACATATAAAATTTCCTAGGTTATCCAGGATTAGAACAGACATAGCTGCATTCTTTCAGAAAGAGCGCCACTCTTGTCCTCAGGTTGTGTGTGGTATTGCAGCTTAGTTTAATTGAAGGGAAAGGAGCCAAGTTGTAATACCCCACACAACCTGAGAAACCGGTGCGGCGCTGTGTTTGGAAGAAATTAGCTCTGTTTTATTCCTGGATGACTCCTTTCAAGTAAGTTTCAAATTTCAGACAAGTTTTTAACTTTCGGGGTAAACCGTGAGAAATGAGCTCTGTTTTTTTTCTAATCCTAGATAACCCCTTTTAAAGAGGTCATCCAAAAATATTTTCTAGGATTAGAAAAACAGAGCTTATTTCTTCCAAAAACAGCGCCACACCTGTCCTTAGGTTGTGTGTGGTATTGCAGCTCAGTTCAATTGAAGGGAATGGAGCCAAGTTGTAATTCCGCAGACAACCTGAGAACAGATGTGGTGATGTTTTTGGGACACATTTTCTCTTTTCTTTTCTATTCCTGGACAACCCCTTTTAAGTAGGTTTCCAACTTCAGACAAGTTTTCTACTTTTGGGGCAAGTCGTGAGGAATAAACTGTTTTCTAATCCTAGATAAACCCTTTAAAAAGGACATCCCAAGTCTTTTCTAGGATTAGAAAAACAAAGCCTATTTCTTCCAAAAAACAGCTCCACACCTGCCCATAGGTTGTGTGTGGTATTACATCTTTGTTCCATTCACTTCAATTGTACTGCAATACCACACACAACATGAGGACAGGGGTGGCGCTGTATTTTGGTAGAAATCAGCTTTGTAAACCAAATCCTAGATAACCCCTTTTAAGAGGTCATCACAGGGGTACTGGGGTGGAATTTTTTTTTTTTTTTTTTTTTTTTTTTTTTTTTTTTTATAAATCAACTGGTGCCAGAAAGTTAAAAACAGATTTGTAAATTACTTCTATAAAAAAATATCTTAATCCTTCCAGTACTTATCAGCTGCTGAATACTACAGAGGAATTTATTTTCTTTTGGAATACAGAGCTCTCTGCTGAGATCATGACCTCAGTGCTCTCTGCTAACATCTCTGTCCATTTTAGGAACTGTCAAGAGCAGCATATATTTGCTATGGGGATTTTCTCCTGCTCTGGACAGTTCTTAAAATGGACAGAGATGTCAGCAGAGAGCACTGTGCTCGTGATTTCAGCAGAGAGCTCTGTGTTCCAAAATGAAAATTTCCTCTGTAGTATTCAGCAGCTAATAAGGGGATTTTCTCCTACTCTGGACAGTACCTTATATGAACAGCGGTGTCAGCAGAGAGCACTGTGGTAAGACAGAAAAGAAATTCAAAAAGAAAAGAACTTCCTCTGTAGTATACAGCAGCTGATAAGTACTGGAAGGATTAAGATTTTTTTATAGAAGTAATTTATAAATCTGTTTAACTTTCTGGCAAAAGTTGATTTAAAAAAAAAAAAAAAGTTTTCCACCGGAGTACCCCTTTAAACTCTGTCCACACGATAGGCGATAAGCATCTGATTGATGGGGTCCAGAACACTTGGATTCAAATTATGGGACCCCTGTCCGGAGTGAATGGAGCCGCAGTACACATCCTTGGCTGTTACTCCATTTACTTAGTATATAGGACTGCAAGAGAAGAGAATGGTGGCCCAGTATGCACCCAGCCACACCACTCAATCAGAAGACAGGGACATCCATTCTTACACTTAGCAGGGGTTCCCTTCATCAGTTTGCCCTATCAGACAGACACTTAAAGGGGTACTGCGGTGGAAAACTATTTTTTTTTACAAATTGTTTAATTTTTCTTGTAGTATTTTTCTTGTAGTACCAAAACATTTTCAAGCCTTGTTTCTCTACCTAAATGACAGCATTTTCAATCGTGCTAGAGAGTTCATCTGCAGATCAGAGGGGTTAATCTCAAAATAAATATAATTTATTTTTTTTTCAAATTAAAGGGGTAGTCCAGTGGTGAAAAACATATCCCCTATCCTAAGGATAGGGGATAAGTTTGAGATCGTGGGGAGTCCGACCGCTGGGGCCCCCTGCGATCTCTCTGTACGGGGCCAGATATCGGGCGTCGACCCCCGCAAGAAGCGGCGGCCGACACGCCCCCTCAATACATCTATATGGCAGAGCCGGAGATTGCCGAAGGCAGCGCTTCGGCTCTGCCATAGAGTTGTATTGAGGGGGGCGTCGGCCGCCGCTTCGTGCGGAGGTCGACACGCCCCCTTCCCGCGGGCTGTCAGGGCTCCGTACAGGAGATCGCAGGGGGCCCCAGCGGTCGGACCCCCCCGCGATCTGCAACTTATCCCCTATCCTTAGGATGGGATAAGTTGTTCACCACTGGGTCACCACTGGACTACTCCTTTAACTGGTTCCAGAAAGTTAAAACAGATTTGTAATTAACTTCTATATAAAAATCTTAATCCTTCCAGTACTTAGCTGCTGTATGCTCCACAGGAAGTTCTTTTCTTTTAGAATTTCTTCTCTGTCTGACCACAGTGCTCTCTGCTGACACCTCTGTCCGTGTCAAGAACTGTCCAGAGCGGGATAGGTTTGGAATGGGGATTTGCTCCTACTCTGGACAGTTCCTGATATGAACAGAGGTGTCAGCAGAGAACACTGGTCAGACAGAAAAGAAATTCAAAAAGAAAAGAACTTCCACTGTTGTATACAGCAGCTGATAGTACTGGAAGGATAAAGATTTTTAAATAGAAGTAATTTACAAATCTGTTTAACTTTCTGGCACCAGTTGATTTAAAAAAAAAAAAATTGTTTTCCACCAGAGTACCCGGTTTTAATTTTGAGATTAACCCCTCTGACCTGCAAATTTAAGATGAACTCTCTAAAACGCTGTCGTTTAGGTAGAGAAACAAGGCTTGAAAATGTTTTGGTACTACAAGAAAAATAATACTGCAAGAAAAATAAAAAATAAATATATAAAATCTACCTTTGTATACAGCCCCTTTGAAGCCCTGTGTGTCTCCATGGTAACAGACTACAAACAAAGCCTTTGTAGTCAGACCTTGCAGTCCTGTGTTGATCTACTTCCTACACATCTATATGCCCCATAGCCGCATTTCCCAACCAGCATGCCTCCTGCTGTTGCAAAACTACAGCTCCCAGCATGCCCGGACAGCCGTTGGCTGTCCGGGTATGCTGGGAGTTGTAGTTTTGCAACAGCTGGGAGGCACACCGGTTGGGAAACGCCGCCCTGTAGGCCCAGGCACTCACATTCTCATTTACTACGGCAGCGGTCAAGCTCGGACGCGGCTTCTTCATAAACGGAGCGATCAGATGAGTGAGGGAGGAGCGCTGCGGAGACAAAAAACAAATATAAGAAGATCACGAGGGCCCCAAAACAACTATAAAAATAGAGTCTATATGATCGATCAACTGCCCCTAAAGGGTCATTCTTGAGGGGTCAATTTAAATCCAGTCACAAATCGATAATGGATTATAAAAATAAATAAATAAAAATTATAAAATTAAATTAGTCAGAATGGCCGTTCTTTTATTATGACTCTTTGTTCAGAGATTAGACAGGTGACCCTGCACTAAGCATAACATCTAGCAATCATTTTGCTGGGGATCAGTTTCAGGTTAGATGGGAAAATCCAGTCAGTCATCGTAGCCAGGACTTCACTGCCAGCCCTATTGGGCTTTCTTGCGTAAATGCGTGGAGAGTATAACGGTAGGGTCACACGTTCCGTATTTTGCTGCGTACTTACCTACCCCTTGAAGTCAATGGGGGAGATTTATCAAAACATGTCCAGAGGGAAAAGTTGCCAAGTTGCCCATAGCAACCAATCAGATCGCTTTTTTCAGAGGCCTTTTAATTGGTTGCTATTGGCAACTCAGCAACTTACCCTTTGGACAGGTTTTGATAAATCTCTCCCAATGGGTAGCAAAATATGGCACGTGTGACCCTACCCTAAATCCTGTGGAGTCCAGCTAAGATGTCTGAACCCACAATTCACTGCTCTTTGGCACAAACGAACTTTAACATTTTATCAAAACCAGTGCAGTGGAAAAGTGGTGCAGTTGCCCATAGCAACCAATCAGATGGCTTCTTTCATTTTAAAAACAGGCCCCTGAAAAATGAAAGAAGGGATCGGGTTGGTCGCTAAGGGCAACTGCACCACTCTTTCTCTATGCAGATTTTGATAAATCTCCCCCAATATGTTTATGGGAAAGAGAAAGGTGACAATCCTGTGTGGAGAAACATCTCTATAGAGTAACTTGGCCTGGTCAGATGGATCCAGATCTATAGAGAAACATGTCCTGGTCAGATGGATCCAGATCTCTATAGAGAAACATGGCCTGGTCAGATGGATCCAGATCTCTATAGAGAAACATGGCCTGGTCAGATGGATCCAGATCTCTATAGAGAAACATGGCCTGGTCAGATGGATCCAGATCTCTATAGAGAAACATGGCCTGGTCAGATGGATCCAGATCTAAGGAGAAACATGGCCTGGTCAGATGGATCCAGATCTAAGGAGAAACATGGCCTGGTCAGATGGATCCAGATCTAAGGAGAAACATGGCCTGGTCAGATGGATCCAGATCTAAGGAGAAACATGGCCTGGTCAGATGGATCCAGATCTCTATAGAGAAACATGGCCTGGACAGATGGATCCAGATCTCTATAGAGAAACATGGTCTGGTCAGATGGATCCAGATCTCTATAGAGAAACATGACCTGGTCAGATGGATCCAGATCTAAGGAGAAACATGTCCTGGTCAGATGGATCCAGATCTCTATAGAGAAACTTGGCCTGGTCAGATGGATCCAGATCTAAGGAGAAACATGGCCTGGTCAGATGGATCCAGATCTAAGGAGAAACATGGCCTGGTCAGATGGATCCAGATCTCTATAGAGAAACATGGCCTGGACAGATGGATCCAGATCTCTATAGAGAAACATGGCCTGGTCAGATGGATCCAGATCTCTACAGAGAAACATGGCCTGGTCAGATGGATCCAGATCTAAGGAGAAACATGACCTGGTCAGATGGATCCAGATCTAAGGAGAAACATGACCTGGTCAGATGGATCCAGATCTGAGGAGAAACCTGACCCGGTCAGATGGATCCAGATCTCTATAGAGAAACATGACCTGGTCAGATGGATCCAGATCTCTATAGAGAAACATGACCTGGTCAGATGGATCCAGATCTCTGTGGAGAACCATGGCCTGGTCAGATGGATCCAGATCTCTGTGGAGAAACATGGCCTGGTCAGATGGATCCAGATCTCTGTAGAGAAACATGGCCTGGTCAGATGGATCCGGATCTCTATAGAAAAACATGGCCTGGTCAGATGGATCCAGATCTCTGTGGAGAAACATGGCCTGGTCAGATGGATCCAGAACGCTGTGGAGAAACATGGCCTGGTCAGATGGATCCAGATCTCTATAGAGAACCATGTCCTGGTCAGATGGATCCAGATCTCTGTGGAGAACCATGGCCTGGTCAGATGGATCCAGATCTCTGTGGAGAACCATGACCTGGTCA
This sequence comes from Hyla sarda, assembly GCF_029499605.1. Taxonomy (NCBI): domain Eukaryota; kingdom Metazoa; phylum Chordata; class Amphibia; order Anura; family Hylidae; genus Hyla; species Hyla sarda. The sequence continues at coordinate 18,366,323 of NC_079196.1, read as the reverse complement.
GATGGATCCAGATCTCTGTGGGGAAACATGACCTGGTCAGATGGATCCAGATCTCTACAGAGAAACATGGCCTGGTCAGATGGATCGAGATCCAGTAGGGCTTATCTAAGCATTGTGGAGACATCCCTTCATGGCCGCCATTTCCTTTGTGGCATAAGGAAAGTGTCAACAAGACAATGCCCCATCCACAAGGGTTGTATAGTCATGGATTGGATCCTAAAAACATGACAGGCAATATTTCCTACTTTCCTGGCCTTTACAGTCTCCAGATCTTAACCCTATCGATATCTAATCTACAAGGTAGAACGTGGTATTCAGAGCCGGTCAGGACCTCCATTTGGGGTGCAGCAACAGGGAGAAGGGATCCTGTCTGCACGGGTCAATAATCCTTCAGAACAATTTTATTACCTTGCGAAACCTATGCCGTGATTGACTACTCCGGGTGTGAAGTCTAAAAGAAGTCCAATGTCTGCTACATGTGGGGGGTCTAATAAAGTGGCCATTCAGTGTAGATAGAGGTGACCCTTAGAGGTGGCCACACACCTCATTCTTGGTTCTGCTGAGCCTGTGTGCTGCTGTTCCTCTAATGTGCATGGACAAAGCAGTACGAGACCGCGGACCGGAGGGGGTGTAAGCGCAGAACAAATTGGGTTCATACAGCATTCAGGGCCTGTTGGATGGAGGGTGGCCATAAACCACCCCACTGCCGCCATTACCATCTATTATTCATATACAGGAGCAGATTTACAGGCCCATTATTTCATAGAATCTATCGTTTTTTGCGACTTTTAAAAAGCCCAGCACAAAGGCCAAGCCAATATCCTGCACGGAATGGGCAAAACTACGTAATAATAGCCTTATAAATTTAAGCACCGGGCATGCAAATTAATAGCCAAATGCTGGATCCGGTTGCCTCTCGTTGTTGCAGAGATCATTTTTCGGGCTTGACAAGGGGTTATACAAGAAAAAAAAAAAAAAAAATAGATGACTCCAGAAAGTTAAACAGATCTGTAAATTACTTCTATAAAAAAAATCTTAATCCTTCCAGTACTTATCAGCTGCTGAAGTTGAGTTCTTCTTTTCTGTCTGACCACAGTGATCTGACACTTCTGTCTGTCTCAGGAACGGTTCAGAGCAGGAGAGGTTTTCTATGGGGATTTGTTGCTAATCTGGAAAGTTCCTGAGACAGACAGAGGTGTCAGCAGAGAGCACTGTGGTCAGACTGGAAAGAACTACACAACTTCAGCAGCTGATAAGTACTGGAAGGATTGAGATTTTTTTTATAGAAGTAATTTACAAATCTGTGTAACTTTCTGGAGCCAGTAGATATGAAAAAAAAAAAAAAAAAAATGATTTTTCATGGAATACCCCTTTAATACAACTTCTGGAGCCTTTGTTTTTCTTGCAGACTCCCAAAGGATAAGTGGTTGTAGAACATGTATGCAGCATAGCCCTTCTGACATCTGTAAGAGCCCCCATTGATTATTTCAGTGTTTTACAACCAGGGTGCCTCCAGCTGTTGCAAAACTACAACTCCCAGCAAGCCCAGACAGCCAACGGCTGTCTGGGCTTGCTGGGAGTTGTAGTTTTGCAACAGCTGGAGGCACTCTGGTTAGGAAACACTGCCCTAGGGGACTTGTATGAGCAATCGTTTGATTGTTCATACAGATCAATGTAGGACACAAGCTGGGAGCTGTATTTTTGTAACAGCTGGAGGCACCATGGTTGGGAAACACTGGCTTATACTCTATCATACTTACCCGTTGCAACTAATATACTTACTAGGAGGTGCCCTATATACTCTTAGGGCCAATGCATGCTACTCCGGGAGGACATTCAGGAGCCGCACAACTGGAAATGTGCCGTCCCCTTTAACAGGCTTAGGCTGGGTTCACACCACGTTTTTGCAATACATTTCCCGTGTCAGGTTTTTGATGAAAAACGGATTCTTTAAAACCGGACTAAACTGTATCAAAACATGTGTACAAATTTTAACCCGTATACGGTTTGAAAAATTATGTCTGGTTGCATCAGTTTTTTTAAAGAAAAAAAACATACGTTCTTAAATTTTCACTCCATTATGAATAAAGTTTCACTTGTTTGATTGAAATTAGAGATGAGCGAATTTACAGTAAATTCGATTCGTCACAAACTTCTCGGCTCGGCAGTTGATGACTTATCCTGCATAAATGAGCTCAGCTTTCAGGTGCTCCGGTGGGCTGGAAAAGGTGGATACAGTCCTAGGAGACTCTTTCCTAGGGAGCACCGGAAAGCTGAACTAATTTATGCAGGAAAAGTCATCAACTGCCGAGCCGAGAAGTTTGTGACGAATCGAATTTACTGTAAATTCGCTCATCTCTAATTGAAATTCCAAAAAAAAAAAAATGCGCAAAGTCAAAAACCATATGGTGCAAACCGGATGGAACCGTACGCACATATGGTTCTGTATGGTTCACATTGAGTCCCATGTTACAAAAAATAAAAAATAAAAAAAATAAAAATAAAAAAAAGGTATACGGTTTGAATACGTTTTTTTTTTACCCAGACCAAAAAACGTGGTAGGCTAAGGTTTTGGGTACGGGAAAAAAAAAAAACTGACAAAACCGTACAGGACACAAAACAGATGCAACCGATACATCGGTTGGCATACATTTTCAATGGAGAGTCAACGCATACGGTTTTCAGTACGGTTCCGTGCGATTTTCATATTGAAAACGTATACGGGAACTGTACTGCAAAAACGTGGTGTGAACCTGGCCTTACACCAGAATTGTAATTTCCACAGTGTACACAGTGCAGCAGACTACCATTGAAAAACAATGGAAGGCTGCAGCATTGGGATCCCCACCCAGAATAGTGTGTGTCTATACTTGTACAACTATATGTGGTGATACAGTTTTTTGTATTTTCTTGTCTTTGGGATTGGGTTTCGAGATGGCTTTGGTCTTTCGGTCACCTGCTGTTATAAGGCGGCATTCACACCACGTTTTTGCAACACAGTTCCCGTATCAGGTTTTTGATGAAAAACGCATTCCTCAAAACCTGTCAAAATTGTATCAAAATGCGTGTACAGATTTTAACCCGTTTACGGTTAAAAACCGTATAGAGTTTGAAAAATCATGTCCGGTTGCATCAGTTTTTTGAGAAAAAGAAGTATACGTTTTTAACTTTTCACTCCATTATGAATAAAGTTTCACTTGTTTGCTTGAAATTCCAAGAAAAAAAACTGTGCAAAGTAAAAACCCGTTTGGGGCAAACCGGATGGAACCGTACGCACATACGGTTCTGTGCGGTTCCCATTGACTCCCATGTAAAAAAAAAAAAAAAAAAGCGTAAACGGTTTAATACAGTTTTTCACCCGGACCAAAAACCGTGGTAGGCTTTTGGGTACGGGAAATATAAAAACGGACAAAACCGCACAGGACGCAAAACAGATGCAACCAGATGCATTGTTTGGCATACGGTTTTCAATACGGTTCCGTACGGTTTTCAAATTGAAAACATATACGGGAACTGTATTGCACAAACGTAGTGTGAATACAGCCATACTCCAGAATTGTAATTTCCACAGTGTGCACAGTGCAGCAGACTACCATTCAAAATACAATGGAAGGCTGCAGCATTGGGAACCCCACCCAGAATAGTGTGTGTCTGTCTATACGTGTACAACTATATGTGGTGATACAGTTCTTGTATTTTCTTGTCTTTGGGTTTGGAGATGGCTTTGGTCACCTGCTGTTATAAGGAATATTTGACTATTTCTTCTTCCCATCCATCAGTCCCGATCCGCCTCCGTTCTATGACACCCGTCTTTCCATGTGGCAGTTCTGCGTGTTCTTCATCGGCCTCTACATCCATAGCTGAGCACTAGAGAGCGCCTGAATACCGGCCCCGGAACGTCACGAAAACTTCTACAATGATTTATGAAAAATTTCTGCCAAACCTGCAGGAGCCCGGTATCCAAATAATGAACTTTTTATTGATCCCGGGCAATTTGCTGACAAATGAAGTCAGTCTGTCTGGTCTTGGTATTAATAACATCTGACCCCTTGTGTCTGAGGGGGAGGAGGACGAGCGATGGAAGCCAATATTTACATTGTGTAATTGATGTATTTACACAGGATATTATATAGCTGCCAGAGGTATATTGTGTGATTATACCAGTCATGTAACACTATACAGAGATCCTATAAGGTGTGAGGTGCGGACCCCATATCCCTGTGCTGTGTCCTGTGGTATCAGATCCTATAAGGTGTGAGGTGCGGACCCCCTATCCCTGTGCTGTGTCCTGTGGTATCAGATCCTATAAGGTGTGAGGTGCGGACCCCCTATCCCTGTACTGTATCCTGTGGTATCAGATCCTATAAGGTGTGAGGTGCGGACCCCATATCCCTGTGCTGTGTCCTGTGGTATCAGATCCTATAAGGTGTGAGGTGCGGACCCCCTATCCCTGTACTGTATCCTGTGGTATCAGATCCTATAAGGTGTGAGGTGCGGACCCCATATCCCTGTACTGTGTCCTGTGGTATCAGATCCTATAAGGTGTGAGGTGCGGACCCCATATCCCTGTGCTGTGTCCTGTGGTATCAGATCCTATAAGGTGTGAGGTGCGGACCCCATATCCCTGTGCTGTGTCCTGTGGTATCAGATCCTATAAGGTGTGAGGTGCGGACTCCATATCCCTGTGCTGTGTCCTGTGGTATCAGATCCTATAAGGTGTGAGGTGCAGACCCCATATCCCTGTGCTGTGTCCTGTGGTATCAGATCCTATAAGGTGTGAGGTGCGGACCCCATATCCCTGTGCTGTGTCCTGTGGTATCAGATCCTATAAGGTGTGAGGTGCGGACCCCATATCCCTGTGCTGTGGTATCAGATCCTATAAGGTGTGAGGTGCGGACCCCATATCCCTGTGCTGTGGTATCAGATCCTATAAGGTGTGAGGTGCGGACCCCATATCCCTGTGCTGTGTCCTGTGGTATCAGATCCTATAAGGTGTGAGGTGCGGACCCCATATCCCTGTGCTGTGTCCTGTGGTATCAGATCCTATAAGGTGTGAGGTGCGGACCCCATATCCCTGTGCTGTGTCCTGTGGTATCAGATCCTATAAGGTGTGAGGTGCGGACCCCATATCCCTGTGCTGTGTCCTGTGGTATCAGATCCTATAAGGTGTGAGGTGCGGACCCCATATCCCTGTGCTGTGGTATCAGATCCTATAAGGTGTGAGGTGCGGACCCCATATCCCTGTACTGTGTCCTGTGGTATCAGATCCTATAAGGTGTGAGGTGCGGACCTCATGTCCCTGTATTATGTCCTGTGGTATCAGATCCTATAAGGTGTGAGGTGCGGACCCCATATCCCTGTGCTGTGTCCTGTGGTATCAGATCCTATAAGGTGTGAGGTGCGGACCCCATATCCCTGTGCTGTGTCCTGTGGTATCAGATCCTATAAGGTGTGAGGTGTGGACCCCATATCCCTGTGCTGTGTCCTGTGGTATCAGATCCTATAAGGTGTGAGGTGCGGACCCCATATCCCTGTACTGTATCCTGTGGTATCAGATCCTATAAGGTGTGAGGTGCGGACCCCATATCCCTGTGCTGTGTCCTGTGGTATCAGATCCTATAAGGTGTGAGGTGCGGACCCCATATCCCTGTGCTGTGTCCTGTGGTATCAGATCCTATAAGGTGTGAGGTGCGGACCCCATATCCCTGTGCTGTGTCCTGTGGTATCAGATCCTATAAAGGTGTGAGGTGCGGACCCCATATCCCTGTGCTGTGTCCTGTGGTATCCGCTGCCATGAAGGGTGGACTTTGTCTGTATAATGGTCAGGTAGGTGGTACGTGTCACAGTAACATCCACATGATGCCAGGACACAAGGTCTCCAGCAGGACATTGCCCATCACACTGCCCCCGCCATCTTGTCTTCTTCCCATAATGCATCCTGGTGCCATCTCTTCTCCAGGTAAGTAACACACAGGCACCCGGCCGTCCACATGGAGAACGTCATCCATCAGACCAGGCACCTTCTTCCATTGCTCCAGCACTGATGTCCATTATAAACACTTTCTGTGGTGGACAGGGGTCACTTGGGCTCTGACCGGTTTGCGGGGCCCTGTACTTGCCTGTGTGATCGGACTCCTTTCTATCATATCATAGAAAGCAGGAGGTTTTTCAGCAGTTTGCTTTACAGCAGCTCTTCTGTGGGATTGGACCAGATGGCTAGCCTTCAACCCCCCCCCCCCCCCCACCACCACACACACATCAATGAGTTTTGGGTCACCGATTCTTCTTCCTTGGACACTTATGGTTGGTACTGACCCCTACATACTGGGGACACCCCACAAGACCGGCCGCTCTGGGGATGACCTGACCCCGGAGTCTACACATCACTATTCAGTCCTGGTTAAAGTCACTCAAATCCTTACACTTGGCCCTTTTTTCTGCTTCCAACATCCAATTCAAGGACACCTGCTGCCCGATATTAACCTGTCGGGCGCCATTGTCACAAGATATAAGTGTTCCTTACTGCCGATCCTTTTGTAGACAATTACTGGATTTATAGATACTAGATCGGTGGAATGAGCGGTGTACACATACACCCTCCGTGCTTTACACTTACCCTTCTCTCCCGTGGCTTCAGCTTTACGGGTCTCCCAGAAAACTCATCCAGATCCTGAGGAGAATGAACATCGTAGAATATAGGTCATACAAGGAACATTCCTGTAAAACACAAAACTCGGAGAACATTGGTGTCACACGATTCGGTAGAAAAAGGTCGAGACACTTTTGGCGTTATTCCCGTATAAATTGCTACTTTTAAAATTCTGCTGCTTATTTTTGGAAAAAAAAAAGACAGATGTTTAATCATGTGATCCAAGGGCTCAAATTTAAATGTAACTGCCATCCCACAATGCACTGCGAGCAGGCACGTCTAAGGGCACCATGTAGTGGTCCTTCAGTGGCAGATCCGCAGCATAAAATACGCTGTGGATCCGCTCGTCTGAACGTACCCTTTATACCGGTTTCCTTTAAAATACGCCGCTACGAGAAGAGACACTGCGATGCACGGTGTACTCGCACATTGCACGGTGAATCGTAGTGCACATGCCCAGTGACTTGCACATAACTTCAGTGTGTCTGCTCGTAGCGGCGTTTTGCCGCTCCGAGCAGGCACATCTAAAGGCACCCTGTAGCGGTCCTTCAGCAGCGGATGGGCAGCATAAAATACGTCGTGGATCCGCTCGTCTGAACGTACCCCAAGTCTACATTTAGGTTTGAAAGGAAAAGAAAACATCAAGAAACTCAACGTTCGTACATGAGAAGTAATGCAAAGATTTTATAAACTAACTTAAAAGGGGTATATCAACTGGCTCCAGAAAGTTAAACAGATTTGTAAATTACTTCTATTAAAAAAATCTTAATCCTTCCAATAATCATCAGCTGCTGAAGTTGAGTTATTTTCTGTCTGGCAACAGTGCTCTCTGCTTGTCTTGGGAACTGCACAGAGTAGAAGAGGTTTGCTATGGGGGATTTGCTTCTAAACTGGGCGGTTCCCGAGACAGGTGTCATCAGAGAGCACTTAAACAGAAAAGAACAACTCAACTTCAGCAGCTCATAAGTACTGAAAGGATTAAGATTTTTTTTTATAGAAGTAATTTACTAATCTGTTTAACTTTCTTGAGCCAGTTGATTTTATATATATTAAACAAAAGGTTTTTCCTGGATAACCCCTTTAACATGCTATTGTACAATGTGTAAAAAAGTAACAACCGCAAGAAATATGCTCAACTTTGTGATCACTTTCCTACCCAAAAAGGCAGGATCTAAGACAGTGGTCTCAAAATGTGGCCCTCCAGATGTTGCAAAACTTCAACTACCAGCATGCCCGGACAGCCGTTGGCTGTCCGGGCATGCTGGGAGTTGAAGTTTTGCAACATCTGGAAGGCCATAGTTTGAGACCACTGATCTAATTCCTCTGAGAAATCCAATGTAAAGAATCACGGTCCAACCAGCCAATCACAAAGCATTCCGGCTCCGAAGTAGGGGACCCATTAAAGGGGCACTCAGGAGAAATGTTTTAAAATCGTATGGAGCCTGAAAGTTAAACAGATGTGTATATGACTTCTATTTAAAAATCTTAATCCTTCCAGTACTTATCAGCTGCTGTATGCTCCAGAGGAAGTTGTGTAGTTCTTTCCAGTCTGACCACAGTGCTCTCTGCTGACACCTCTGTCCATGTCAGGAACTGTCCAGAGCAGGAGAGGTTTGCTATGGGGATTGGTTCATGTTCTGGACAGTTCCTGACACAGAAAGAGGATTTGTTATGTATAGGTTTTATAATAAAAACATATTTGATTAAAAAAAAGAGGTGGCAGCAGAGAGCACTGTGGTCAGACTGGAAAGAACTACACAACTTCCTGTGGAGCATACAGTACTGGAATGTTTAAGATTTTTATTATTATTAGAAATAATTTACATATCTGTATAACTTTCTGTTGACAGCCAATTTGAAAATAAAATGGGTTTTCCCTGGATTACTCCTTTAAACTGGTCGCCCAGGGTTAGAAAAATACTGCTTATTTCTTGCACAAACAGCTCCACTCCCGTCCACAGGTTGTGTCTGGTATTGCAGCTCGGCTCCATTAAAATGAATGGGACCAAGTTGCAGTTCTACATTCAACCTGTGGACAGGAGTGGTGATGTTTTTGCAAAAAAGGGGCAGCATTTTTTTTTTTTTAATCCTGGACAACGCCTTAAAGGGGTACTCCACTGGAAAACTTTTTTAAATCAACTGGTGCCAGAAAGTTAAACAGATTTGTGAATGACTTCTATTTAAAAATCTTAATCCTTCCAGTACTTATCAGCTGCTGTATGCTCCACAGGAAGTTCTTTTCTTTTCGTATTTCCTTTCTGTCTGACCACAGTGCTCTCTGCTGACACCTCTGTCCATTTTAGGAACTGTCCAGAGCAGGAGAGGTTTGCTATGGGGATTTGCTCCTGCTCTGGACAGTTCCTAAAATGGACAGAGGTGTCAGCAGAGAGCACTGTGGTCATGACAGAAGAGAAAACCAAAAAGAAAATAATTTCCTCTGTAGTATACAGCCACTAAGAAGTACTGGAAGGATTAAGATTTTGTAATTTACAAATCTGTTTAACTTTCTGGCACCAGTTAATTAAAAAAAAAAAAAAAAAGTTTTCCACGGGAGTACCCCTTTAATGAATGTCTGTTAATGGTGTTTCTCATCTTCTAAATAGTTGGGACATGTCATTACTTTACGATTAATGGAGGTCCAACCCCTGGGACAGTGTTTCCCAATTACAGTGTCTCAGGCTGTTGCAAAACTACAACTCCCAGCATGCCCGGACAGCCAACCGCTGTCAGGGCATGCTGGGAGTCATAGTTTTGCAACAGCTGGAAGCACCCTGGTTGGGAAAACACTGTCCCAGGGATCTTCACTGATCCTGAATAGGAAGGAATCACAGTGCCTGTTAAAGGGATACTCCGGTGGAAAACAATTTTTTTTGTTTTCTAATCAACTGGTGCCAGAAAGTCAAACAGATTTGTAAATGACTTCTATTTAAAAATATTAATCCTTCCAGTACTTATCAGCTGCCGAATGCTCCACAGGAAGTTCTCTTTGAATTTCCTTTCTGTCTGACCACAGTGCTCTCTGATGACACCTCTGTCCATATCAGGAACTGACCAAAGCAGGAGAGGATTGCTATGGCTTTGGACAGTTCCTGACATGGACAGAGGTGTCAGCAGAGAACACTGTGGTCAGACAGAAAGGAAATTCAAAAAGAAAAGAACTTCCTCTGTATTATACAGCTGCTGAGAAGTACTGGAAGGATTAGGATTGTTTAAATAGAAGTAATTTACAAATCTGTTTTCCACCGGAGTACCCCTTTAAGCACAGTGTAGTGTCCCCCTTCTAGGGCTTTCCTGCACGGCAAAGCTTCCCATCCTCCAGCTTTGTCGAGAAAAGCAGCCGGCCCCATTCACTTGTATGTAGCTTTTCTGCATTGACTTGCACAGTCGGTGCCAAGTGCAGCAAAGCTACATACAAGTAAATGGAGGCAGCTGCACTTCCCTGCACAGCTGGTGTTCGGGGGCGCTGCCGTGCAGGGACACCATGCTGGACCAGGATTGTACACCCTTCATTTTCCAGACAAGAGGTGGTCCCAGAGGTTGAACTTGTCATTACGGGGGGGAATCCCTCTTTAATGATAAATGTATTTAAAGATGCCCATTAAATCCTAAAGGGCGCAAATACCTTCTTCCCGCATGCATAAGTCTACGTGCACTACTTGTATTATTACCTCCATTATGAGTATTTTAGGGCCTCGCTGTTCCCTAAATGAGAAGTATTTACAACCCAAAGAAGCGCCTGGTTGCTCAAGAGGGGAGAAGCTTCTCTTTACCGAGCTGCTTGCTGTGAAACAACCATAGTGAATGAAGCACCATATAAAACCCACACCTTATTGAACTGAAGTCCTAGGGGAGTATCTGTAAAGCAGTGTTTCCCAACCAGGGTGCCTCCAGCTGTTGCAAAACTACAACTCCCAGCATGCCCGGACAGCCGTTGGCTGTCCGGGCATGCTGGGAGTTGTAGTTTTGCAACAGCTGGACGCACCATGGTTAGGAAACACTGCCCTAGGGGACTTGTATAAGCAATCGTTTGATTGCTCATATATATCAATGCAGGACACATGCTGGGAGTTGTAGCTCTGCAACAGCTGGAGGCACCTTTGTTTGGAAACACTGACCTAGGGGACTTGTATGAGCAATTGTTTGATTGCTAATACAGATTAATGCTGGGAAATGTAGTTTTGCAACATCTGGAGGCACCCTGGTTAGGAAACACTGCCCTAGGGGACTTGTATGAGCAATCGTTTGATTGCACATATATATCAATGAAGGACACATGCTGGGAGTTGTTGCTTTGCAACAGTTGGAGGCACCCTGGTTTGCAAACACTGTCCTAGGGGATTTTTATGAGCAATTGTTTGATTGCTAATACAGATCAATCCTGGGAAATGTAGTTTTGCAACAGCTGGAGGCACCCTGGTTAAGTAACACTGCCCTGGGGGACTTGTATGAGCAATCATTTGGCTGTCTGGAAATGCTGGGAGTTGTAGTTTTGCAACATCTGGAAGCACCATGGTTGGGAAACACTGCCTTAGGGGACTTGTATAAGCAATCGTTTGATTGCTCATATATATCAATGCACAACACATGCTGGGAGTTGTAGCTTTGCAACAGCTGGAGGCACCATGGTTATGAAACACACTGCCCTAGAGGACTTGTATAAGCAATCGCTTGATTGCACATATATATCAATGCAGGACACATGCTGGGAGTTGTAGCTTTGCAACAGTTGGAGGCACCCTGATTTGCAAACACTGTCCTAGGGGATTTTTATGAGCAATTGTTTGATTGCTAATACAGATCAATCCTGGGAAATGTAGTTTTGCAACAGCTGGAGGCACCCTGGTTAAGTAACACTGCCCTGGGGGACTTGTATGAGCAATAATTTGGCTGTCTGGAAATACTGGGAGTTGTAGTTTTGCAACATCTGGAAGCACCATGGTTGGGAAACACTGCCTTAGGGGACTTGTATAAGCAATCATTTGATTGCTCATATATATCAATGCACAACACATGCTGGGAGTTGTAGCTTTGCAACAGCTGGAGGCACCATGGTTAGGAAACACACTGCCCTAGAGGACTTGTATAAGCAATCGCTTGATTGCACATATATATCAATGCAGGACACATGCTGGGAGTTGTAGCTTTGCAACAGTTGGAGGCACCCTGGTTTGCAAACACTGTCCTAGGGGATTATTATGAGCAATTGTTTGATTGCTAATACAGATCAATCCTGGGAAATGTAGTTGTGCAACAGCTGGAGGCACCCTGGTTAAGTAACACTGCCCTGGGGGACTTGTATGAGCAATCATTTGGCTGTCCGGAAATGCTGGGAGTTGTAGTTTTGCAACATCTGGAAGCACCATGGTTGGGAAACACTGCCCTAGGGGACTTGTATAAGCAATCTTTCATTGCTCATATATATCAATGCAGGACATATGCTGGGAGTTGTAGCTTTGCAACAGCTGGAGGCACCCTGGTTTGGAAACACTGTCCTAGGGGATTTTTATGAGCAATTGTTTGATTGCTAATACAGTTCAATGCTGGGAAATGTAGTTTTGCAACAGTTGGAGGCACCCTGGTTAAGTAACACTTCCCTGGGGGACTTGTATGAGCAATCATTTGGCTGTCCGGGCATGCTGGGAGTTGTAGTTTTGCAACATCTGGGGGCACCCTGGTTGGGAAACACTGCTGTAAAGTGAGAGAGGGGGGCGGGGCAGCCACATTGGGCCATGGACTGTTTACAAAGGACAAGCTGCTGGACAGTGGAGACTTTCCATAGAGATAGATGTGTAGATGCCCGCGGACTTGCGGCACAACCCTAAATGGCGAGTGCGCGAGGCAGCAGAGCCATCGAGCCAGCTAAATATTAATGCCGCCTCTGGGAGACACCGCAGGCAGCTCTGGACGGTTCAAAAGCATTAAGGAAAGCAAATTACAAACAGGATGTATTCTCAGGAGCGCAGTGTGAGAGCGGGGAGGGAGAGCTAAACAGGGCGGAGGGGGGAGAAGACTCCCCACAGGGACCTTTCTCGGCTGAACGCTCAGCGAAAGACTCCCGGTTACACCGAAAGGGACAGAAATTAGCATTTAAATTGGATGGAATGAGATTTTGTGGTTTTATTTTATTAATAAATATAAACCAGTTGTCAGAAGAGTGAAGAGAGCAAGGGCATGGTGCTGGTAAGAGAAACAAAACAGGATTTACATGGGTCCTATAACCCATTCTGAACGCATGGTGGCGGGAGAGGGGGGGACCCCCGGAGGGCAGAGATGGAAGGAGGTTTATACAGAGATTTGTTCAGTAAACGGCAGCGACAACGGAGCGGGGGCTCACCAGGTCATCGTCGGTCTGGTCGTAGCTGATGTCCGATAGGAAGGAACCACAAGACTCGTCTACCACGGACAACCTGACAAAGAAAAGAACATTATTGGGGTCATGTAGGATGAAGGAGTTTGCAATTTATTAGAAACAGCGCCATCTTTGTTCAGGGGCACGGTTTGGTATTGCAAATTAAACAATTTCACCTAAATGGGTTGGCCGGCATCAGCAATAACCACCTAGGATGGGTGATTGCTGAGGGTCTCACTGCTGGGATCTCCAGAGCACAGGTCCCAGAATCCCCTTTGTGAGGGGAGAAGAACTGCACTTGCAAGGTCACCGCGCCATTCACTGCCATGGGACTGATCGAGATTGTGCTTAGCAATCGCGGTCCATCCCACTGAAATGAATGGGGTTGCGGTCGTAGAAGTGAATTACCACTACATTCACAAGGGACCTTTGTTCTTAAAGGGGTACGTACTCCGCTGCTTGGCATTTGAAACAAACTATTCTGCCCCTTCATGAAGTCACCACGCCCCCTCCCATAGACTTGCATTGAGGGGGCGGGACGTGACGGCACAAGGGGGGGCGGAGTTGTGACGTCACGATACTCCGTCCCCGTGGTTGGGAGGCATAAGACTGAGATCCTCCAGTGCTTCCGGCAATACATACAGGTGGGTGCTGCAGGCAAGATTGCGGGGGTCCCCAGCGGCGGGACCCCCGCGATCAGACATCTTATCCCCTATCCTTTGGATAGGGGATAAGATGTCTTGTGGCCGGAGTACCCCTTTAACAGTCAAACCAAGAATCTTTTATTGAAAAGAATAATGATAACAGTACAAAAGGCAAAAGTTAGATAGTAAAATGCCTCTTCAGGCATAAAATCACATAATAACAGATAAAACAGAGAACATGGAGGTTACATCATCTCGTTGCTTCGCACAGAAACAAAGAATATATCACATATGCATGGAAAACAATACAGATACAGGTTAATGGCAGGATCGGTCGTCCCAAACAGTCACCTCAAGCACATATAACACCTAGGAAAATTCCCCTCCCCCCAGTTCAATATAGAGAAAGGCAATTCTGCATAGGTGGGCAATAAGAGGAGGCCTGCCATTCTTCCCATAATTTATCAAAATATTCCACCCTGTTCTCACAAATGGCAGACAGTTTTTCACAAAGCATAATAAAGTTAACTCTATCAATAACCTTCTGAAATGACAATAACGGGGATTTCCATTGGGCCGCAATATGTATCCTGGTAGCCATAAGAATGAATTGAGCCATTCGAAAGGTGCGGAATGGCATCCTACTGGGTCTGTTGCTTAAAAGACAAAAAGATGGGGAACTGGGCATGCGTTCACCAAATAAATCTACCAGGACCGTATGAACCCTTCTCCACAATTGTGCTACCTTAGGGCAGCTCCACCAAATATGATGCATAGAACCATTAGTCTGACATCCCCTGAAGCAAAGAGGAGACACCGATGGGTAAAGTGTGTGCAATCTAGAAGGGACCATATAGACTCTATGTAGGATTTTAATAGATGTCTCCATTAAGGAGACCTGCCAACTACCCTTACTAATAGCCGTGCAACAAGCATGCCATTGGGGCAAAGATAGGGTCACACGTAGGTCACGTTCCCAGGCTACCATGAAGCGCACTTTAGTATCAGTAGGGGGGGGGGGGGCATTTAGATGAGCATAAATGCTAGAAAGCATGCCTGGCAACGTAGGACCATAAAGCAAGGCTGCTTCATAGAATGTAGTATGTACCTGAAAGCCCTTAGGTCCCAACGAGGAGTAATATGATAGGATTTGAAGGGCCCGGAAATATTCCCCAGGCGGGAGTGTATGTATAGAGCAGAGTTGTGTTTCCACCACCAAGAATATAAGGCGGTGGAAATGCCAGGTTGAAAAGAGGGATTAGAAAGAAAGGGGAGGAGGAGAGGTATAGGGGACTGCAGACGGAATTTGAAGCGGACCAGACGCCAAAGAGACAAGGAAAACAGAGTGATTTGCGCCAAAGAGGAGAGAAGATCTGAGACAGGACAAGAGGACCACATCAAGGCGGAAAAAGAGTAGGGAGAGATAAGGGATGCCTCCAACCCCACCCATCTAGGGGCATTCTGTGTGGCGTGTGTTAGGGCCAATTGGGCTAGGCGAGCAGCATAGTAATATTTCAGCAGGTTGGGAACCGATAGACCACCCACCCTTTTATGATAATGCATAACAGTCTTATTAATGCGGGGTCGTCTACCATTCCAGATGTAATGGGAAATAGTGTGTTGAAGAGAGCATATGTCTTTTTTCACTACCGAAGGGAGCGGAGCAAATACAGGATGCGACCTATCCACGAGATATGGGGTACTGTGCACTTAGTGAGATCCGCTCTAATAGAGCGAAATAGTGGAGGATAGTTCGCCGCATATAAAGTTTTAAGGGATGTAGTAAGATTAACACCTAGATAGGACA
Organism: Hyla sarda; assembly: GCF_029499605.1. Lineage (NCBI taxonomy): Eukaryota > Metazoa > Chordata > Amphibia > Anura > Hylidae > Hyla > Hyla sarda. Next base: position 18,350,874 of record NC_079196.1, on the reverse strand, counting down.
GGCCCTGGGAGGAATCATGAAACCCAAAATTTAATGAAATCAATTGACGTGTCAAAGGTGGGACATTGCAATACATAACCTCCGATTTAGCCACATTCACCTTCAACCCCAACAGCCCAGCAAACCTATCCAAGAGAGTGAGTAAATTAGGTAAAGCAACTAAAGGATTCGTTAACGTCAGGAAAAGGTCATCTGCAAATAGACTAGTTTTATATTCCAGCGAACCCACCACAAGGCCCTTAATGTCAACATTGTCTCTAATAGCAACCGCCAAGGGCTCCATCACGAGCACAAAAAGCGCCGGTGAGAGGGGGCATCCCTGGCGCGTTCCCCTCCCTATAGATATAGATGAGGGTGAAGTGGAGGGCAGCTTCAAGTAGGCCGTTGGAGCCGAATAAATGCCATGCAACATGCTAACAAAGGGACCAGAAATGCCAAATTTCGACAATACCAGAAACAGGTAGGGCCACGAGACCGTATCAAAGGCCTTTTCTATATCTAGCGCTAGGTCAACCATGGGAGTTTTAGTTACATCTGAATAGTTGATAAGGTTCAAGATCTTCCTAATATTATCTGGGGCTTGTCGGCCTGGGATAAATCCCACCTGGTCTTTGTGGACAAGAGAGGGCAAATAGGAATTAAGTCTAAAGCAAGAATAGAGGTGAGTAGTTTAGAATCAACATTAAGAAGAGAGATAGGACGATAGTTAGAGGGTAGAGTGTGGTCCTTAGAGGGTTTACGCAAGACAGTGATCAAAGCATTAAGAAATTCAGAGGGAGGTTTGGCGCCAGAAAAAAGGGAGTTGAAAAAGGAAACAAGATGAGGAATTAGCAAAGAGGAAAAGGTTTTAAAGTAGGAGGCAGAAAATCCGTCCGGGCCGGGAGACTTGCCCAATTTAAGATGGTCAATGGCCCATTCTACCTCCTCCACTGTGATGGGTCCGTTCAAGGCCTCCCGGTCCAAACCAGATAAAGATGGGAGAGACAATTGAGAGAAAAAGGCATTGAAAGAAGCAGAATAATTAGGGGGAGAAGGAGGAGCCGAGTAGAGATGAGAATAGAAGGAAGAAAAAGCCTCATAAATACGATCAGGGTGGGATGTGCGGAGGCCAGGTCTCAACTGAACACTATGTACCCGGTTAAACGAGGAAGTTTTCTTAAGCATAGCCGTGAGCAGCCTGTCAGGTTTATTAGCCAACCTATAATAGGTTGCACCCGTCCACCTCAAAGCTTTCTCAACCTTAGTAGAAAGCAGGGCATCCAATTGCAACCTAGTATCCGCAATAGACTTATAAAGATAGGGGGTAGGATCCTGCTGATGGGCAAAAACCAATCTAGACAATCTGGCTTCCAAGGCCGCCTGGACTCTAGACCTATCTCGCTTAATACCCGAGGCCGTAGAGATCAGGCGTCCGCGGATGTAAGCCTTATGGGCCAACCACGTCCAATGTGGAGACGAATGTGGGGAGCTATTTAAAGAGAAGTAGGAAGCTATATCACTCTCCAATTGGGTTTTAATTCTAGGCATAGTCAATAGAGACTCGTTAAGTCTCCACCTAAATGGTAATATGAGAGTGGACATAAAATTAAAGACTGACAATACCAGATCATGGTCCGACCATGACATGGGTACATGACGAGCATAGACCAGCTGAGACACCGTTGCAGTGTTGACCAAGATCCAGTCTATCCTCGTGTAGTGGCGTTGGACCGGGGAATAATAGGTGTAACCTCTACTGGTACCGTTATGTTCCCTCCACGTGTCCACAAGAGAGTGCATAGCAAACAGACTGGATAATAGGCATTGTTGAGTCCCCGACCTACGAAACTGAACCGTATTACAGCGGTCCAACTTGCCGTTATAAACAAGGTTAAAATCACCTGCCCACAACAATGTCTCATATGTCAGGGAGTCAAGAATGGAACACATATCTCTAAAGAATAAAATAGGGTTGTCGGTGGGGGCGTAAGTATTCACAAGACAGATATTTTTCCCATACAGAGGGCCTAAAATGATTAGATAACGACCTTCAGGATCACATTTCGCCTCCGTCACCTCAAGTGGAAGGGAGTTGTGCAAGAAAATAGCAACTCCTCTACACTTAGTGGTAAAGGACGCCCTGTATATTCTATGTCAGACTATGTCAGGTTTGAGGCGGACATATGCATGGAAAGCTTTTTTCCGTTTGTTAGGGGAGTTAAAACCCCTAACGTTATGTGATATTATCCTATACATAATGGGTAAAATTAAAAAAGCAAAATATAAAAGGAGAAGGCAAACCATCACCCACATATACTTTACAAAAGGCGACAACCGATCCTGTTACACTGTCTCCATCACAAAAGAAAGGCGTAGCTGGTAAACCTCCTGAAACAAAAGAAAAGACAAAAACAAACCAAATAGAACAAATCAAAACAATACAATACTCAGGAAAGGTGGTCCAGGATATCATCTGAACCATCGTACTTCCTGTGCCCCAATCGGGACAGGTGAGGCGCAACAGTCCACATCGCGTCTAGCCAGCTAAATAAGTGACCCAAGTAAAGGCACCAGATCAGCCAAGAGAGGAGCTAGAAAGGTAAGGGCAAGGGAAGAGACGAAAAGCAGGATGAGGAAGAGAGAGAAGCAGAAGCAGTTTAAAGAGGAGAACAGGGAAACCTAGAGGGAAAAAGATGGAGGAAAGAAAGAAATGAAAAGAAAAGGAGAGGATCAGAGTGTGGGTAAAAGGCAACAGAGACTAAGTCTCAAGTACACAAGTCCCAGGCAAAAAATAGGTGCGGATCCAACAGGTAAAGTCTCGCTAAGCAGGAGAATTCTCATATGCTTAGTAAACATTATAGAAAAATGGAAAGTAATTGAATATCCACAGTCAGGACTAGAGGCCATTTTGAAAATCAAACAAAAACTCAATCAAAACAGGGGGCAAAAAGCAATCCACAACTTGCCAATGGGGGTGCACATGTCACTTCAAGTAGGTTGGCGTGGCTCCCGTGAGGGGGGTCGGTCCCGCTTAGCCTGCGGTGCCGGAGTCCAGGTTCTCGACGGCCGAGGCGCTCTTGGAGGCAAGGGGGGATTCTCCACTAATGGTACACGGGCCTGCAGCAAAATATCCTGTGCTTCTTGCAGGGTACGCACAGTATGTAGCTTGCCTTTCATCTGGAACGAAATGGAAAATGGAAAGCCCCACTTGTATTTTATCTGCTCGCGTTGTAAAGCGAGGGTGACAGGACGGAAGTCCCTACGGCGGGCCAACGTGGATGGAGCTAGGTCCGAATATATATGCACCGAGGGAGGCATCCCAGGGAGCACCGGCAAATTACGGGTCGCGGACAGCAGGACATCGCGGACCTCGGGTAGTGTAGCTTTAGGACGACATCCCTAGGTAAATCAGGGCCCCTTGGCTTAGCTAAGGCACGGTGAATGCGGTCAAAACGGAGCATTTCCGGCTCCAACTGTGGGGCAAGCTCAAAAAATAAAGTTGTTACCGTTTTAGTAAGGTTCACATCGGGTTCAGGGAGACCGCGTATCCGCAAATTAGCCCTCCGTGAGCGATTTTCAAGGTCCTCTAATTTGAGCTCAAAGTCCCGCAGCTGTGTCGTGTGGTCATCAATGTCCCTCCTGTCCTCCTCCGCTGCGTCCGCCAGCACGTCCAGTTTAGCCTCGTTGTCTGAAACTCTCCTGCCCAAGTCCTGTAGCTGGGAGGTAAAATCATCCACCGCCTTAGACAGAGCTGAGTGGAACATCTTTTTAATGCTCCGAAACATGGCCGTTGGTGTCAAGTCGGCGGGCTCTGCAGGCTCCTCCCCATCAGAAAGGCCTGCCGGAGAAGTGTCTCTCCCTGTCGCCATCTTGGAGCGGGCCCCGGAGCGGAATAAGTCCGGAATTGATTGAGAGAGGACCTGAGAATTGCGGAGAGATCCCCTTCTGCCTGACCGGGGCATATTCAAGAACCGATGGGTAAGTGGATCAGCGTCTTGGAGCCGAAGTTCGGCGCTAAGTGAGGCTTAAAGACGCGTGTGGCGCGGAGCTCACATCACCTACGTCCTACTCCGTGAGCCGCGCGCATGCGCCCCCTTCCGGAGTACCCCTTTAAATGGGTACTCCGCTGCACAACGTTTAGAACAAACTATTCTGAATTCTGGAGCTGGGAGCTTGTGACGTCATAGCCCCGCCCCCTCATGACATCACGCCCCACCCCCTCAATACAAGTCTATGGGAGGGGGCGTGACTGCCGTCATGCCCCCTCCCATAGACTTGCATTGAGGGGGTGGGGCATGGTGCCACGAGGGGGCGGGGCTATGACAGCACAAGCTCCCGCCGCCGGCTCCAGCGTTCGGAACAGTTTGTTCCAAACGCTGAGCAGCGGAGTACCCATTTAAGATCACTGAGGGTCAGACTCCCGTAATCACACACCTGTTAGGTGATAAGTGGTATACTGCAGTGTTTCCCAACCCAGTCCTCAAGGCACACCAACATTCCTGGTTTTTTTAGTTACTCCATTAGAATAGAACAGGGAAAAATTTTAATCCTGGACTGTTGGTGTGCCTTGAGGACTGGGTTGGGAAACACTGGTATAGTGGGCCGGCTCCTTTAAATGTCATATTTATAGTCATATGACATATATTGCTTTGGCTCATCCATACATTAAAAAAGGGGGTACTCCACTTGAAAACATTTTTATTTATTTTTTAAATCGACTGGTGCCAGAAAGTTAAACAGATTAGTAATTTACTTCTATTTAAAAATCTTAATCCTTCCAGTACTTATTAACTGTTGTATGCTCTACAGGAAGTTATTTTATTTTTGAATTTCCTTACTGTCTGACCACAGTGCTCTCTGCTGACACCTCTGTCCATTTTAGGAACTGTCCAGAGTACAAGCAGAACCCCATAGCAAACCTCTCCTGCACTGGACATTTCCTAAAATGGACAGAGGTGTCAGCAGAGAGCAATGTGGTCAGACAGAAAGGAAATTCAAAAAGAAAAAAAAAACTTCCTTTGGAACATAAAGCAGCTAATAAGTACTGGAAGGATTAAGATTTTTAAATAGAAGTAATTTACAACTCTGTAAACTTTCTGGCACCAGTTGATTTAAAAAATAAATAAAAAAGCCAATGTTTTCCAGTGGAGTACCCCTTTAAATGGCAGGCCGAACATCTAGATGTAGTGGTTTTTCCCTTGGGATGGCTTCACTTGTGGGTTTACGTGATGAAACAATTCCCATGTTGGTCCCCCGATCAAGAACCATTGATACAATTTACAGATGAAGGACTGAGAGCCAAGTCACTGGTAAGGCTAGGTTGACATCAGGATTTAACCATCCGATTATCGGACCGTAAAATTGGACGAAATCTGATTGCAAAAAATCGTATACAATCGTATGTAAAAATTTCTTTGCTATCAGATTTAAAATCGTATCCAAAAATCGTACAGATGAAAAATTCCATCCGATTTTCAATAAAAATCAGATCCTGTTTTTAAAATTAATGTGTGTGCCAATGGCAATAAAGTTTTATATATTTGAAGTGTATGTGTTTTGAAGTCTACTGTGCACGTGTACAAAAAATCGTGTGTGATTAATCTGAAAGAATCGCGCAGTCACACGATTCCATGCGGCTTACATAGACATCAAGACTAAAAAAAATCAGACATGATTTCGATCCGATTTTGAATCTGGACGATCAACCACGATTTAACCTCCGATCACAAATCGTGCAAAATGGGATGTGGATCAAAACTGATGCATTTGTTGTCTGTCATTAATGAATGGAAGTCAATGGATACGACTTGGAGCGCAGATTTGTACGATTTCAAAGTGAAAAATCGTGAGAAGAAGTAGGATGGTAAAATCGTGATGTGAACGCACCCTAAGGGATTATCGTGCTTCATAAGGGAACCTTCCTACTGACCATACACATGAAAGTCAGCTGCACCCGCCAAATGTAGGCGAAACAGCCGACAGCTGACTCTACCCCAACAGCAGAGGTCAGGGATGAGAATGGTAAAGCAGGTCGGATTTCATCATTCTGGGTGGGCGATGAGCTGACTCCTCTCCCCATTCAGAATACATGCACACTCAGCTGTATTAATCGTGCACGTGTATTGAAAGCGTCTGGTGGACGGCTATATGAAACGTATGGCCAGCTTCAGAGGGAAAAGACGCCCCAATAGAATAATTTGTGAAGGGAATTAATGTTTTATCTTGTCCCTAAGGACAAGTATCATGGAAAAAGGTGATACGTTTTAGATTGCGGGGGGTCCGAGTGCTGGGGCCCCCTGTGATCTCCTGTTTGGACCCCTGGCTCTCCTTCACAGTGGCGCGTCACGACTCCCGCCCGAAGCAGGGGCCACCACACCCCCTCCATATAGCTCTATAGGAGAGTCGAAGATTGCCGAACGGCTCTTCCATAGAGCTATATGGAGGGGGAGCGGTGGCCCCTGCTTCTGGCGGGAGTCGTGACGCGCCACTGAAGGAGAGCCAGGGGTCCAAATAGGAGATCGCAGACCCCCCCGCAATCTAAAACTTATCCCCTATTCTTCGGATAGGGAATAGGTTTTTTCCATGATACTTGTCTTTTAAATGGGGTTTTCCAGTTTTCCAGACTAAAATTTCAGGCTGTTGCAAAACTACAACTCTCAGCATGCCCAGAGAGCCTTTGGCTGTCCGGGCAAGCTAGGAGTTGTAGTTCTGCAACAGGAAAGGTTAGGTATGCAGACACCCAGCAACCCAACCGATCAGCTGTTCAGTGCCCACACTACACAGTGGACAGGACCAGAAACAGTTAATTCTATAAAAAAAAAATCTTAATCCTTCCAGTAGTTAGCTGCTGAGGTTGAGTTCTTCTTTTCTGTTTGACAATAGTGCTCTCTGCTGACACCTCTGCTTGTCTCAGGAGCAAACCTCTGCTGCTCTAAAGTATTTTATGGTACAGTATTATGCACAGATTTGATGCGCAGGATGTTCTGCTGCAGATCTCAATGTAAACTGAATGACTGAACACAGCTTGAAATCCTGTGCATTAAATCTGCGCATAAAAACTGCACAGAATACTGTATGTGTGAATAGACCCTTAATGTGTAAAGTGGCACAGAACAGCTGATCGGTGGTGTTGCCGGGCATCAACGCCCCCCCCCCGATCCTGAGGTTAGGCCATCAATCAAGTAAGCCTTGTAATCCCTCTAATAGTCCTATCGATAAACCAGTCAATCCCTGCACCATAATATTTTATTGTGGCATCTCCTTACTCTGAAGCTGCCCATTCTTCTCATATAGCCGCCAGCCGAAGGCTTTCAATGCACATGCACATTCTGTTCAGCTGAGTGTACATGCATTTTGAATATGGAGTGGAAAGGGCCAGATATCTTCCATCCAGAACAAAGATATCAGGCATCCATTTATTTTTTTGCTATATCTTTATAGCAGTGGTCTCCAAATTGTGGACCTCCATAAAATGAAAAACTACAACTCCCAGCATGCCCGGACAGCCAACGGCTGTCCGGGCATGCTGGGAGTTGTAGTTGTGCAACAGCTGGAGGGCCACAGTTTAGTGAACACTGCTTTATAGCATCCAAAGCTCCAAACCTATATAAACACACACTGAAAAGTTAACATGCTGTCTGCCTGCAGGGGGAGCTCCTGAGCTCTCTGCATACAGTTAATACAGCTCCCATTGAATGTATTGAGGCTCATCTGTAGTACAAGTGATGAAACCTCTCTGCCCCGAGCACACACATACCTGTTTCCAGCACCCTGGGACGCAGGGTTAGAGCGGCCTCCTCCGAAGAACGCCAAAACGGAGTCGCTAAGAGGCGCCGCGTTCTGACTGTCACTCTGTAGCAGTTCCCCAATCAGCTGCAGTTGACGCTCCTGTTGTGAAACACATTAACAGTTACCAGGTCAGAGGCGGCTATATCCATATTAACCCCTAAACAACATCTGCTGCCGACTACTTCCAAAGCTATTGATGATGTCACCAGTGACCGCCGCTGCCGAATGGTTAAAATTCAATTCCTTCAAATCCGTATTTCACAACCAGTGCCTCCAGCTGTTGCAAAACTACAACTCCCAGCATGCCTGGACAGCCAAAGGCTGATCTAAAAAGGGCATGCTGGGATCTGTAGTTCGGCAACAGCTGGGGGCACACTGGTTCTGAAACACTGATTTTAATTGATAAAAAATGTTTTATTTTTTTAAAGAATAGTTTCTTATACTCATAGATGATGTTACCACTTGCTGCAGCTCGGTCTCTGCTCTCTGGCGTCGCTTCATTTCCACGTCCACCTGATTGCGGGCGTGCTTCAGCTTCACCTGCAGCGCCGAGCGCTCGATCTCGCATCGCAGCATTATCTCCCGTTTCTCCCTTAGCTCCTTCTCCGCCTCCTGCCATCGCCTCCTCGTCGCTTCAAAACTCTGAGCGACCTGGATAAAGTCTGTGGATTAGGAAAGATGACGGAAGAGACATAAGGAGAAATCATCTGTTATATCTTTACGTACAAAAAGGGCAGTATTATAGTAGTTATATTCTTGTATATAGGATCAGTATTATAGTAGTTATATTCTTGTATATAGGAGCAGTATTATAGTAGTTATATTCTTGTATATAGGAGCAGTATTATAGTAGTTATATTCTTGTATATAGGAGCAATATTATAGTAGTTATATTCTTGTACATAGGGGCAGTATTATAGTAGTTATATTCTTGTATATAGGAGGCAGTATTATAGTAGTTATATTCTTGTATATAAGAGGCAGTATTATAGTAGTTATATTCTTGTATATAAGAGGCAGTATTATAGTAGTTATATTCTTGTATATAGGAGCAGTATTATAGTAGTTATATTCTTGTATATAGGAGCAGTATTATAGTAGTTATATTCTTGTATATATGAGCAGTATTATAGTAGTTAGATTCTTGTATATAGGGGCAGTATTATAGTAGTTATATTCTTGTATATAGGAGGCAGTATTATAGTAGTTATATTCTTGTATATAGGAGCAGTATTATAGTACCGTATATACTCGAGTATAAGCCGAGTTTTTCAGCACGATTTTTCGTGCTGAAAACACCCCCCTCGGCTTATACTCGAGTGAACTCCCCCACCCGCAGTGGTCTTCAACCTGCGGACTTCCAGAGGTTTCAAAACTACAACTCCCAGCAAGCCAGGGCAGCCATCGGCTGTCCGGGCTTGCTGGGAGTTGTAGTTTTGAAACCTCCGGAGGTCCGCAGGTTGAAGACCACTGCGGCCTTCAACATCATCCAGCCCCCTCTCACCCCCTTTAGTTCTGAGTACTCACCTCCGCTCGGCGCTGGTCCGGTCCTGCAGGGCTGTCCGGTAAGGAGGTGGTCCGGTGAGGAGGTGGTCCGGGCTGCTATCTTCACCGGGGAGGCCTCTTCTCCGCGCTTCGGGCCCGGCCTCAGAATAGTCACGTTGCCTTGACAACGACGCAGATACGTCGTTGTCAAGGCAACGGCTCTATTCCGGGCCGGAAGCGCGGAGAAGAGGCGCCCCCGGTGAAGATAGCAGCCCGGACCACCTCCTCACCGGACCACCTCCTTACCAGACAGCCCTGCAGGACCGGACCAGCGCCGAGCGGAGGTGAGTACTGTACAGAACTAAAGGGGGTGAGAGGGGGCTGGATGATGTCGAAGGCCGCAGTGGTCTTCAACCTGCGGACCTCCGGAGGTTTCAAAACTACAACTCCCAGCAAGCCCGGACAGCCGATGGCTGCCCGGGCTTGCTGGGAGTTGTAGTTTTGAAACCTCTGGAGGTCCGCATGTTGAAGGCCGCAGTGGTCTTCAACCTGCGGACCTCCGGAGGTTTCAAAACTACAACTCCCAGCAAGCCCGGACAGCCGATGGCTGCCCGGGCTTGCTGGGAGTTGTAGTTTTGAAACCTCTGGAGGTCCGCAGGTTGAAGACCACTGAGGGCGAATGATGAGAAGAGGATGATGAAGGGGGGGGGGGGGGGGTGTGGGGATGATGAAGGGGGGTGGGGATGATGAAGGGGGGGGTGTGGGGATGATTACAAGGGGATGATGAAGGGGGGATGTGTGGGATGATAAGGGGATGTGTGGGATGATGACAAGGGGATGATGAAGGGGGGATGTGTGGGATGATGACAAGGGGATGATGAAGGGGGGATGTGTGGGATAAGGGGATGTGTGGGATGATGACAAGGGGATGATGAAGGGGGGATGTGTGGGATGATGACAAGGGGATGATGAAGGGGGGATGTGTGGGATGATAAGGGGATGTGTGGGATGATGACAAGGGGATGATGAAGGGGGGATGTGTGGGATGATGACAAGGGGATGATGATGAGGATGTTAATGACGGGTCTGGATGATGACAGGGGGGGATGAGGTATTTCCCACCCTAGGCTTATACTCGAGTCAATAACTTTTCCTGGGATTTTGGGTTGAAATTAGGGGTCTCGGCTTATACTCGGGTCGGCTTATACTCGAGTATATACGGTAGTTATATTCTTGTATATAGGAGGCAGTATTATTGTTGTGCCCCCTATGTACAAAAATATGTATTATATGATGCTCACTCAAAGTATTAAGCTACAATGTGCGTCCTACAGGCTATATATTGATAATGTTTCCATGTGTGTACCCAGTCTGTACCCTCTACAATGATGTTGCCAGCAGTCATGTGTTCATGTATGACATGTCACTGCGATACGGCAAACAAGAAGCATCAGCTGGGAGCAGTGAATGTAAACCCCTTTTTCAGTAGTGAGAATTCTGCTCTTAAAAACAGTTCAGCATAAAACCTTTAGTCACAAATCCAAAGAGGATTTCAAAATTCTGGCTTTAAAAACTGGAGTCAGTTTAGCTCCACTGTCATGTGACTAAACTACTTAGCAGTTTTTAACAACCTTTTTGTATTTTTTTTTATCCAACTTTTTACTTGCAAAAAAAAAAAAAAAAAAAAAAAAAAAAACACACACATACATATATACATAAAATTTTTATTATATTTTAATTTATTTATTTTTAAACAGTTGCTAAAAAAAACTTTTTTTTTTTTTTTTTTACTTAACATAGCCTAACAGTGTTTCCCAACCAGTGTGCCTTCAGCTCTTGCAAAAAATTACAACTTCTAGCATGCCTGGACAGCTTCGGACATGCTGGGAGTTTTAGTTTTGCAACAGCTGGAGGAACACTGGTAGGGAAACACTGGTCCAACTGTGTCCTGAGCTCATGCTGTATTCTGAATTTGCCTTCAGACATGAATGGAGAAGAAATCATTAGGTTACTTTAAATGCGTACAAGAGAAGTAAAGTAAAAGTACCGAAAAGTTTTGTTCGCACGAGTTGGGTTATCCAATATTAGAAAAACTGCTCCACCCCCCTGCCCTCAGGTTGTGTGTGGCATTACAACTGCGCTCCATTCACTCCAATAGAACTGGGCTGCAATACCATACACAACCTGAGGACTAGAGTGGCACTGTTTCTGGGAGAAAAAAAAAAAAACAGCAACATGTTTTTCCAATCCAGGACAATTAAAGGGTCTATTTACCTTCCTCGGTGGCGGTGTTGAACTCGATGAGTTTTAGCAAGCGGTCAACGTAGGACTGAAGCGCACGCTTTCGAGACTCCCCCATCCTGTTGGAAAATAAATAAATGAAATTAAGTATAAAAAAATAAATAAATAAATAAATCAAATCCATTCATCCACATTACACCCTGCGAAGAATATTTCCTCGCTGAAAGCGTACACAAAACAACCGGGGAGGCGCATGGAGGTTATGGCGGAGGCGCGCAGGGGTAATGATACAAAGAATAATGTGATGCATTGTGTCGGGCAGCACTACGCTGCGCTGCTAAATTAGGTGTATACTGTCTTGTTAAGAAGTATAAGTGGATTTTCCGGCTCAGCATGTGTCACCCTGCCCCGTGCCGCGGCTTTTCATCAACAGGCGTCAAGAGCCGTGACAAATATTCCCGCCGAATAGATTCATTCCTGACCGTAATAGTGTGAGCTCCCTCTTTACTTTTAGATTAAATCGCGCTTTTCTCTCCGTTACAAAGTAATTCGGGCCTGGAAAAACCAAAAGCGGAAAGATAAATAAATAAAAAATAAAATAAAAAATAAAGTGAGATAATACAGCTCCATTTATTTATAAAAATAAATAAATAAATAAATTAAAAATAAAAAACACACACACACACGGCCCCCGCAGTAGCACAGATTCCACCATCTTTGGTTTGCAATTTTTATCTACGCAAGGAAACTGTCAGTACTCTCTACGGCTGACAGGTCTCTACCTCCTGACGCCGAGCGTACCGCTCGGCGTCAGGAGGTAGAGACCTGTCAGCCGTAGAGAGTACTGACAGTTTCCTTGCGTAGGTCACAATCGCGAGCAGTGGCCTGGGAGACGCCGCTATGGTGGAACCTTTACTACTCAGGGGGCCGCGCTATTTTTATGGTATGTTCACACTGAGGAAATGGCGAGGAATTCTCGCTTAAAAAAATTCCGCTGCGGAATTTCCGTTTTTTTTTCTGCGCGGAATTTAGGAGGAAACAATTAGAAATTCCCTTTTTTTGGCACGGAATTTCTGAGCAAATTCCAAGCAAAAACACATTCAGCAGAAAAAATCATAACAAATAATAATATTAATTATTAATAATAATAATAATAATAAATAACTAACATTGCGGTTAGAGATGAGCGAACTTACAGTAAATTCAATTGGTCACGAACTTCTCGGCTCGGCAGTTGATGACTTTTCCTGCAAAAATTAGTTCAGCTTTCCGGTGATCCGGTGGGCTGGAAAAGGTGGATACAGTCCTAGGAGACTCTTTCCTATGACTGTATCCACCTTTTCCAGCCCACCGGAGCAGCTGAAGGCTGAACTAATTTTTGCAGGAAAAGTCATCAACTGCCGAGCCGAGAAGTTCGTGAAGAATCGAATTTACTGTAAGTTCGCTCATCTCTAATTGCGGTCTATGGGAATTTAGATGCGGATTCAGCATGTAGATCGAACATGTTCATTCTTCAAGCGGAACGGAATTCAGCATCGGAATTCCGCTTGCGGAAATTCTTCAGTGTGAACTGAGGAGCAGAAATTCAGTTAAAGGGGTACTCCAGTGGAAAACTAATTATTATTATTATTATTATTTTTTTTTTTAAATCAACTGGTGCCAGAAAGTTAAACAAACAGATTTGTAAATTACTTCTATTAAAAAATCTTAATCCTTCCAGTACTTATTAGCTGCTGAATACTACAGAGGAAATTATTTTCTTTTTGGAACACAGTGCTCTCTGCTGACATCATGACCACAGTGCTCTCTGCTGACATCTCTGTCCATTTTAGGAACTGTCCAGAGCAGCATATGTTTGCTATATGGATTTTGTCCTGCTCTGGACAGTTCTGAAAATGGACAGAGATGTCAGCAGAGAGCACTGTGCTCGTGATGTCAGTAGAGAGCTCTGTGTTCCAAAAAGAAAAAAAAAATTCCTCTGTAGTATTCAGCAGCTAATAAGTTCTGGAGGGATTAAGATTTTTTAATAGAAGTCATTTACAAATCTGTTTAGCTTTCACTGCTGACTGAATTGGAGAGGAATAAGCCAGCGGAATTACTCGTGGAAATTCCTCTCCAATTCCTCAGTGTGAACATACCCTAAGAGTGCTGGAAGGGGCCTAATGTAGGGAGATGGAAAACACAGATTATTATAGACAGGTGGCGTAGTCAAGACTTCCAGAAGTTGCAAAACATGCCGGGAGTTGTAGTTTTGCAACACCTGGAGGACCATGGTGCTATACATTCAGGCTTCCTTGTCCTCAGGTTTTAAGGGGTATTCCAATTTATATGTGTTTATATTATTATTAATAATATTATTATTATAATACAGTGATCCCTCAACTTACAATGGCCTCAACATACAATAGTTTCAACATACAAAGGTCTTTTCTGGACCATCGTAAGTTGAAACCAGACTCAACATACAATGTACAGACAGTCCAGATCTGTGAAACGTGTCAATGGCCGGAAGAACCGACCAATCAGAATCGGCAATTTACTGGTAAAACCCCTGTATTACTGAGGCGTATGCACTGACTGGTGTCTGGTAGCGCCCCCTACAGTACAGGGAGGTATTACATGTTCTGTAGTCTTTACCTGTATTACTGAAGTGTATGCACTGACTGGTGTCTGGTAGCGCCCCCTACAGTACAGGTAGGTATTACATGTTCTGTAGTCTTTACCTGTATTACTGAAGTGTATGCACTGACTGGTGTCTGGTAGCGCCCCCTACAGTACAGGTAGGTATTACATGTTCTGTACACTTTACCTGTACCAGGGTTAGCTGCTCCTTTGGACACCAGGTGAGGGCGACTTCATTACTTTTTTTTTTTTACTTATAGGACCCTGAAGAAGCTCCTGTCCTCTACATAGACCAGTGTTTCCCAAGCAGGGTGGCCCCAGCTGTTGCAAAACTACAACTCCCAGCATGCCCGGACAGCCTTTGGCTGTCCGGGCATGCTGGGAGTTGTAGTTTTGCAACAGCTGGAGGCACCCTGGTTAGGAAACACTGACTTAGACAGTGATTACAGCTCCCAGCAGATCTTTCTTACTTTTATATGTAAGGATTTGCTTTATCTATATTAGTTTTCTACTTATTTTTCTTTAATCCTCCCTTTCTTATTTTTGGATGACATTTTGGGGCTTCAGAACCAATTACCAGATTTCCATAGAGTTATGGTCCCAACATACAATGGTCGTCCCAGAATCAATTAATATTGTAACTTGAGGGACCACTGTGTGTGTATATATATATAATTTTTTTTATTTTTTTTTTATTATTATTATTTTTTTTTTACTATGCTACAGGGGCTGTAAAGTTAGTGTAGTTCATGATATAGTGTCTGTACCTGTGTGTGATGGTGGCCTCGCGACTCTTCCATGACTTTTGCCCCAATGTTTATTTTTAACAGCATACAAAATGAGTGTAGTCTTGGGTTTTCCCAGGTTGCAGTGCGGCCCAAGACATTACATCACTAGTCAGGTGATGACAAGGAACCTGTCTGCTTCAGTGGGTGGAGCGACCGCTGGGTGGAAGGCAGATCATTCTGCCAGTAATTGTATTTCTGCAACAGCTGTGGCTGGTCAGAAAACACTGGTCTTTTGAACGGGATCCAGCTCGTTTGTGTTTCAATAAGTGGGGTAGATGATGTGTTGGGAGGGAGAAAAGTTATCTCACACTTACAAAAATTTAATCATGGGACATGTAGATGAAGAAGGGAACTCCAACAGGAAATAGCCAGTTCACAAGAAGATAGCCACAGCCTTATGGTAATCTGACAACTCAGCCAATTAGCCCAAAGACAAGCGCAGATCCTTCCTAAGCATGTCCATTACTGTCTGCCAGGTAAGTAATAAAATCACCTTATGGTGGAAAATCCCTTTTAACTCAGATCAGTTGTGTTGTCAGGAGACTACATAGGGTTTGTTTGTAGTCTGTCACCATGGAGACACACAAGTCTGCATAGGAGCTGCGTACAGCTCAAGACCACTATTAAAGTTACCTCTTATGTTTGTTCATTTGCGTAGTAAAGTGACCTTCAGTATTTCAAAACTACTACTCCCAGCATGCCCTGACATTCTTTGGTTGTAGTTTAACAGCAGGTTGTATCTGGTATTGCAGCTCAGCTCCATTGCAGTGACTGCCTCAGAGCTGCACTACCATACCCAGCCCACAGACAGGGGTGGCGCTGTTTCTATCAGAAAGCTTTGTTTCTGAACCTGTCTGACACCTTTAAAAGGGGTTGTCAAGGATTAGAAAACAGAGCTAATTTCTTCCAAAAACAGCACCACCCGTCCTCATATTGTGCGTGTTACTGCAGCTAAGTTCCATTGAATTGAATGCAGCAGAGTTGTTATACCACACATAACCTGAGGACAGACGTGGCGCTGTTTCTGGAAAGAAAGCAACAATGTTTTTTAATTCAGGTAGAAGAAACAGACCTGGTCGCACATCTACAATCTTGTATAATGATCTGATTGCTTCTCAGCATAATATCAAAAACTAACAGGTTGTTATTATACATTTTTGATCAAAAAGTACAAGCCCACTCGCCACGTCAAGGCCACCTATTTAGAGTGCGTCCCTAGCATAAAATGGCGCAGCACCGGGCGGCAACCACCACCACCGCGACACCAGTGCCCACGTTAGGGACGATAGGGACCCACTCTAAATAGGTGGCCTTGACGTGGCGAGTGGGCTTGTACTTTTTGATCAAAAATGTATAATAACAACCTGTTAGTTTTTGATATTATGCTGAGAAGCAATCAGATCATTATACAAGATTGTAGATGTGCGACCAGGTCTGTTTCTTCTACCTGAATTCACAATGTTTTTTAATCCTTGACAATCGCTGTCAAGTTGGAGTCATCAGGGCGGACCCTATTGGGTTCTCCCGACCGCCCTTGATCGATAAATCTCCCTATACCCGGGAAGATCTATCAGTCAAGTTCTGTAGGGTGAAGAGAAGCCAATGCGACTGCCTCCATAACAGGTAGTTTTTAAAGGGGTACTCCTGTGGAAAAGGTTTTTTTTTTTTATTTTTTTTTTTTTTTATTAAATCAACTGGTGCCAGAAAGTTAAACAGATTTGTAAATTACTTCTATTAAAAATCTTAATCCTTCCAGTACTTATTAGCTGCTGAATGCTACAGAGGAAATGGTTTTCGTTTTGGAACACAGTGCTCTCTGCTGACATCTCTGTCCATTTTAAGAACTGTCCAGAGTAGGAGAAAATCCCCATAGAAAACATATTCTGCTCTGGACAGTTCCTAAAATGGACAGAGATGTCAGCAGAGAGCACTGTGCTCGTGATGTCAGCAGAGAGCTCTGTGTTCCAAAAAGAAAACCATTTCCTCTGTAGTATTCAGCAGCTAATAAGTACTGGAAGGATTAAGATTTTTAATAGAAGTAATTTACGAATCTGTTTAACTTTCTGGCACGAGTTGATTTTAAAAAAATAAAGTTTTCCACCGGAGTACCCCACGGAATAGGGGCTAAGTGATCACTTGGGGGGGAGGGGGGGTCCTATCGCAATTTTGAGAATAAAGACCTGAGTCTCCCATTAGAATGGTGTGGTGGGATCCACATGTGCACCACCGCTGTATTCATTCTCTACGAGAGAGACAGAAACAGCCGCTGTACTCTGCCATCTCCGGCAGCTTTCAGAAAGAATAAATGAAGCAGCAGCGCGCTTGCCCTACCCGCCAATCTATTCTAATGAGAGACTTCAGATCCCTGTGCCCCTTTCCTCAATCAGATACGCTTTATTCTGTAGATAGGGGACAACATCATCAGAGGGAAATACCCCTTTAAAGGGAACCCATTATCACTTTCATGCTTCATGAACCACGAGTCATTGGGGCGGCTCCCGGTATCTAAAGAGAGAAAGATATATCCATCAAGGCAGATACCTTTGCCAATTGGAAAAACAAAAGATGCCCGTCAGTTATCCTAATGGGCAATATACGCTGCAATAAAAGTTTGTTATATATATTTAAATTTTAAAAACAGAGCAAATAACCAAAATGCAATTTTATTCCCTAATTAAAAATGTTTTATTATCTAAAATACTATAAAAAGGAAAAAAAAAAAAAAATAGGAAGTACACATAATTTGGTATAGCAGAATTGCTCCTTTTAGTTTATCCCACATCCCCCTTCATCCAAAAAAATAAATAAATAAAATAAATAGATAGCAATCCAAAAGTTTTACTGTATATACTCTAGTATAAGCCGACCCGAATATAAGCCGAGGCCCCTAATTTCACCCCCAAAACCCAGGAAAAGTTATTGACTCGACTATAAGCCTAGGGTGGGAAATACATCATCCCCCCATGTAATCATCCAGACCCCCGTCATTAACACCGCCTGTCATCATCCCACACCCCCCCCCCCTTCATCATCACCGTCTGTCACCCCCCCCCCCCCTTCATCATCACCGCCTGTCAATGATTGTCTTCAACCTGCGGACCTCCCTCCGGATGTTGCAAAACTACAACTCCCAGCATGCCTGGACAGCAATCGGCTATCCGGGCATGCTGGGAGTTGTAGTTTTGAAACATCTGGAGGTCCGCAGGTTGAAGGCCACTGCGGCCTTCGTCATCATCCAGACCCCCCCCCCCCTTTAGTTTTCTACTCATCTCCCCTCGGGGGGGGAAGGAAGGGTGAGCTGGTCCGGGCCATTTATGCTGCAGTGACCGTCCGGTGGGGAGGGTTAGTCGTTCCGGGCTGTACATTTTCACCGGGGGGGGGGCTCTTCTCCACGCTCCGGGCCCGGACTAGTGACGTTGCCTTTACGACACCGCACAGGGACGAACGTCCCTGTGCGTCGTCGTCAAGGCAAGTTGTAGTTTTGCAACATCTGGAGGTCCGCAGGTTGAAGACCACTGAGAAGGGATTAACAGGCGGAAAGTTCACTTGAGTATAAGCCGAGGGGGGCGTTTTCAGCACGAAAAATAGTGCTGAAAAACTCGGCTTATACTCGAGTATATATGGTATAAACCCTAAAATGGCAAAAAAAAAAATATATATATATATATATATATATTTTTTTTTTTTTTTTTTTTTTTTTTTTTTTTTTTTCATAATAATAAATAAAGCATGAAGCTTAGTCAACACTTCTATTGTCCTTTGAAGTGAGCAGTCAGAGCCAGGGGCTGGTGAATCGCACCAAGAGCCTGACTGCTGGTGTCCTGCATGACATGTATACAGCACCCTGGTCCCTGTAGACCAGTGTTTCCCAACCAGGGTGCCTCCAGCCATAGCAAACCTACAACTCCCTGTTGCATGCCTGGACAGTCGCTGGAAGACAGGGCATGCTGGAAGTTGTAGTTTCACAAAAGCAAAGTCAATAACCACATTGCACTGAAGCGTCAATAAACTGGCTGACACCAGTAAACAATAACTCGCATTCAACCGCATTGCAGATCAACATAAAACACTTTAGGTCGGTGGTCCCTAAACTGAGCACCTCCAGATGTAGTAAAACTACAACTCCCAGCATGTGTCCTGCATTGATATATATGAGCAATCAAACGATTGCTTATACAAGTCCCCTAGGGCAGTGTTTCCTAACCATGGTGCGTCCAGCTGTTGCAAAACTACAACTCTCAGCATGCCCGGACAGCCAACGGCTGTCCGGGCATGCTGGGAGTTGTAGTTTTACAACAGCTGAAGGTCCACAGTTTAGAGACCACTGCTTTAGGTTATCCAAGAATAGAAAAACAGAGCAAATTTCTTTAAAAAAAAAAAAAAAAAAGGAACAGCACCACCCCCTGTCCTTAGGTTGTGTGTGGTATTACAACTTGGCTCCCTTCCAGTACTTTTTAGCAGCTATATGCTACAGAGGAAATTCTTTTCTTTTTGAATTTCTTTTTTGTCTTGTCCACAGTGCTCTCTGCTGACACCTGATGCCCGTATCCGGAACAGTCCAGAGAAGGAGAAAATCCCCATAGCAAACCTATGCTGCTCTGGACAGTTCCTGACACGGACAGAGGTGTCAGCAGAGAGCGCTGTGGACAAGACAAAAACGAAATTCAAAAAGAAAAGAATTTCCTCTGTAGCATACAGCTGCTAAAAAGTACTGGAAGGATTAAGATTTTTTTATATAAATAATTTATAAATCTGTTTAACTTTCTGACACCAGTTGATTAAAAAAAAAAAACAAATAAATAAACAAAGTTTTCCCACCAAAGTACCCCTTTAACTCCAATGGAACTGAGCTGCAATACCACACACAACCTGAGGACATGGGTGGCGTTTTTTGCTTATTAATAAATCCTTTAATGTCCCTTTGACCTATGACGGCATGACCGGACCTCTACGGGTCAGGAGTTTAGTCCATCTATGTAGTGGGAGGATATGACGATATTTAGATAAAAAGCAGCAGCGGCTTTGAAAACTTCTTCCCCATTTCCAGATCTATTAAAAATAACCACCATTGTAAACTGTGCCGTAACGTTCCCCCCATAACTCATCTCCCACGACGGCGGCGAGGACCCTGCGGCACGCGCTCCCGCCTTGCAGATCATCCCGCCATAAAAAAAAACGAAGGCAGATCAGATGCGTGTTGTGCGCCAGGACTCAGTATTCGGCTCCAGTGTAAACCGCGGAGACTGGATATAGAAAGAGAAAAATAGGAGAAAGATCATATGATCACTACATAATGCTAACTGACCCCCCCAATGACCCTGTGCGGGGGCTCCTAAGTCTGTTTAGGTAATGAATGCAGTAATTTTTCCGCCACGATGTCCCGTCACTGTATAACGCCCGTAATGAATTACGCGCATATACGGGTGCAAACTGGCAGTTACAAAACCCCATAGGCTGCAATGCGATTTAGTCTCGGCCGTCAGGGGTTTTGTAACGTTCGGTTTTCACCGAAAAGTTTGAGCAAAAATTGTGCGGAATTCTGTGTGGAATATAGGAGGAAGCAGTTTTTTTTTTTTTTTTGCTGGACTACAACCACCAATTGTAATTTCCCTTTTTATTTATTTTTTTCGTGCCGAATTTCCATGTGAATTTCGCACGAATTCCGTGCGGAAACTATTTCAAGCGGAATTTTTTTTTTTTTTTTTTACCATTGACTTCAATGGACTTCTGCTCGCGTCTTCCTCAACAAGAATGAACATGCTCTTTCTTCTAGTAAAAACGGAATTCCGTGAGCGGAATTTACGCAGTGTGAATAGCGCAGAGTAAAATACATCGAAGTCAACGGCAAAACAGATGTTAATTATTTCTAAGCGGAGAATTCACGTGGAATGACTCGAGTATATTTCTCTTGAATTACTCGGTGTGAACGCATCCTAAGAACTCCTGCTTGTCCCATTGCCCCATTAGGCTATGTTCACTTGTCGGAATGTCCGCACGGAAAATCTCCATGCAGACATTCCGCCGCCGACTCTAGGACCGCACAGGAATGCGCTGTCTCACAGACCACTATGCATTCCGTATGGAGATCGCAGAAAGAAAAGGTTAATTCTTTCTGCGGGCACGGAGTTTCCACGTCGGAAACATCTGGCACGGAAATTCAGCGCAGCAGAATCCCATTGAATTCAACGGGACTCTGCTGTAGTGGAATTTCCGTGCAGAATTGCACATGGAAATTCTGAGGCGTGAACATGGCCTTACAGTCATGGGTCGTCATAGCGTCGGCCCCAAAACACGACAGAACGCGCTTGCACGAACTAACAGAAAATCCTCCGTAATTGGAGTCTCAGGCTATACAGCCCTAACTTTATCCTACAATCGCAGATGTCGTCGGCCATCACATGTGATCATTCACGTATATTAGTCGGACCGAATGATCAAAATCCTGTGGTCAGTCCGGCCCGCAGGATTATTTTCTACGTTCGGCCCGTGTACAGAGCGCGCTCAGCTGTATAAGACGTCTGTCAGGCTGCATTATGATGATCCAGCAGCAGTAACACTATGTGGACGCTTGATTGACGACAGTTGATTTAACCATTCAGCTGCCAAACAACTATTTGAGATAAGTGTGAGGCGCAGGAGACTCTTCCCCCCCCCCTCCCTTTATTTGCATATAGTTTGGGTGCAGCTCGTATCTCTTCTACCCCCTCCCTGAGTAATTTGATTCTAGATTTTTCCTTCCACCAAACGCATTTAAAGCGCAATTATTGCTTGGAGGAAAAACCTCAGGTGTAACTATTGGATTCTGCAGGTTGTATTACTATATTAAAGGGGTACTCCACTGGAAAAAAAAAATATATATTATATATATATATATATATATATATATATATATATATATATATATTTTTTTTTTTTTTTATTTTTTTTTATTTTATTTTTTTTACATATCAATTGATGCCAGAAAGTTAAACAGATTTGTAAATTACTTCTATTAAAAAAATCTTAATCCTTTCAGTACTTATTAGCTGCTGAATACTACAGAGGAAATTATTTTCTTTTTGGAACACAGAGCTCTCTGCTGACATCACAAGCACAGTGCTCTCTGCTGACATCTCTGTCCATTTTAAGAACTGTCCAGAGTAGGAGAAAATCCCCATAGAAAACATCTGCTGTTCTGGACAGTCCCTAAAATGGACAGAGATGTCAGCAGAGAGCACTGTGCTTGTGATGTCAGCAGAGAGCTCTGTGTTCCAAGAAGAAAATAATTTACCGGAGTACCCCTTTAAAGACTATTGCTATAGATCAGTGTCTCCCAAGCAGGGAGTCTGCAGCTGTTGCAAAACTACAACTCCCAGCATGCCCGGACAGCCGTTGGCTGTCCGGGCATGCTGGGAGTTGTAGTTTTGCAACAGCCAGAGGCATACTGATTGGGAAGCACTGATCTAGTGTCAGGCATTGAGGATTTCCCCTCCTCTCTATTCAGTGCACATGCACACTCACCTAGCCTGAGCATGCATGTGTATGGCAGGAATTAGGGAGCGACAGCCATCAGGTCTGTATGATTAGCCTCAGCCTCAAATGATTTGTCGGACGGACAACGATATCACGAGAAAGAAGAGGACAACCCCGTATAGACTGTGTCAAGACATCTCTCAGGTCATCCAGGATAAGAAAAAAAAAACACAGCTGATTTTATTATTATTTTTTTTAAATTAATTTATTTTTTTACAGAAACAGCGCCACCCTTGCTATCAGCTTATGTGCAGCATTGCAGCTCTGTCCCATTAAAGTTAATGGAGCTGAGTTGTTCTTCCACACACAACCTGAGGACAGGGGGTGGCACTGTTTTATTGAACCAAATACATTTTCCTAATCCTAGATAACATCGTTTAGGATTAGAAATAACACTGACTATTTCTTGCAAAAACAGCACTGCTCCTGTCCGCAGGCTGTGCGCGGTATTGCAGTTCTGTCGTATTGAAGTTAATAGAGGCGAGCTGTACTACCGCAGACAACCTGAGGACAGGGGTGGCGCCGCACAAGTCCTCAGGTTATGTGCAGTACTGCAGCGCTGACCCATTGAAATTAATGGAGGAGAGTTGTAATACCGCAGACAACCTGAGGACAGGGGTGGCAGAACTCCTGTCCTCAGTTTGGGTTTCCATGTTAGCAGAAGCACAGGGATATGTATGGAGATAAAATGAGACATAAACAGTCATAGCTTATATATATATGTTACTATATACCACGTGATGTCCAGTCAGAGCCTGGAACTACAACTCCCAGCATGCCCTGAGAAGTTGCAGCAGGTGAAGGGCCACAACCATACATTATACACTCCCCCACCTTTAGCCCCCTCTATACTCACTTGATCATGGCTGCCACCCCCCAGCTGACTCCCACAATCCTCCCCGCAGGGGCCGGTTGACAGTTCTGACGTGAACTCGGCATCACGTGACGATACGTGGGGCCTTTATAAACGTGGCAGACTGCTGACGTCAACGCGCACTGACGGGACCCTGGAATAGTCATGGTGATAGGAGGAGGGGGGTTGTCACGTGATATCAGGCGTGCAAAGTGAGTAGAGCGGCTGCGGTGGCGGCAACCAATCAGAGTGCACGTTAGAAAACGAAAGCGGCGTTTTGATTGGTTGCTAGGGGGCAACAATTGCATGTTCGTTATAGCTGCCCGCTAGTTGATTGGGGATGATAGTGTTGCTAGGGAGATGTTGGCAGCAACTAAACTATATAGTCAATGAAAATCTTACTTCACTGGTCCATGGACGTGTCCTCTGTGTCCGTGTTTTTCTGCAGTGTCTCTGGCTGTTGCACAACCACAACTCCCAGCATGCCCAGACAGTTTCAAAACTACAATTTCCAGCATGTCCGGACAGTTGCAAAACTACTTCTCTCAGCATGCCCGGACAGTCAAAGGCTGTATTGCAACTGTCCGGACATGCTGGGAGTTGTAGTTTTGAAACTGTGTTTGCTGGGAGTTGTAGTTTTGCAACAGCTGGTTGAGGAAAGTGCTCTGTCTTTCTGTGCTGCCTTTTTGTGTATGTTCGTGCAGCTCAGTTCCATTGAACTGCATGAGTTGTAATACCCTGTGTAATACGCTGTTTTTGGAGAGAGTAGCTATGCTTTTTTTGGGGGGGATAACCCCTTTAGGGCTCATTCACACGGGCGGATCCACTTTACACTTTACACTGCGGATCGCGGCTGCTCTCGGCCTACCTCAGGGAGCAGGGGGAGCGGCCGCGATGTGTGCGAGTACACCACGTATGCACGCGGCGCCTCACACATCGCAGCAGTTTGTCTGCTTGTAGTGGCGGATTGCCCCTCCGAGCAGGCACATCTGAGGCACTGTGTAGGGGTCCACCATTGGCAGATCCGCAGCATAAAATACCCTGTGGATTCGCTCAGGTGAATGAGCCCTTAAAGGGGTACTCCGGCGCTAAGACATCTTATCCCCTATCCAAAGGATAGGGGATAAGATGCCTGATCGCGGGGGTCCCGCCGCTGGGAACCCCCGTGATCTTCCACGTCACACCCTGTTAGAATCAGCCCCCGGAGCGTGCTCGCTCCAGGTCTGATTACTGGCGATCAAGGGGAGGGAGCATAGTGACGTCACGGCCCCGCCCCCTCAATGCAAGCCTATGGAGGGGGTGTGACAGCTGTCATGCCCCCTCCATAGGCTTGCATTGAGGGGGCGGAGCGTGATGTCACACGGGGGCGGAGCCTTGATCGCCAGTAATCAGACCCGGAGCAAGCACGCTCCGGGGGCTGATTCTAACGGGGTGCGGCGTGGAAGATCACAGGGGTCCCCAGCAGCGGGACCCCCACAATCAGGCATCTTATCCCCTATCCCTTGGATAGGGGATAAGATGTGTTAGCGCCGGAGTACCCCTTTAAGGTGTAAGTCGAGTGATGGTCTCCCACCTTTTTTGCAAAGACAGGTGCGGAGAAACGCAGTACAGAGTACGGGTTCCAAGGCAATCTTACAACGCCCAATGAGTTCCATGCACGAGCCCTTTTCTGATGAACAGGACTCTTTTTTCTCAGAATCAATGGTGTTCCTGAGTTACATCATGTATTATGCTCCAGAGCTGTACTCACTATTCTGCTGGTGAGATCACTATGTACATACATTACATTACTTATCCTGTACTGATCCTGAGTTACATCATGTATTATGCTCCAGAGCTGTACTCACTATTCTGCTGGTGAGATCACTGTGCACATACATTACATTACTTATCCTGTACTGATCCTGAGTTATATCCTGTAGATCTTTTATTAAAATTTCAAACATAACAATAAAAAAATTACAAAACATAAACATATCATATCCGACAGAACATAATCAATATAATGATCATAAAACCATCACCATAGCATAAAATACAACACCGGTCCACCCCACACTCATTCCTGCACACAAACAAATATATACAATATTTACAAAAGACATATTCCTATAATACCCATTATACCCATACCATACTAATAAACTATATACACTAATACTAAATGTGAATTTCCTGGCCCAGTTGCAATACCAAAAACCCAATACCAGTAATATACCAAAAAGAATAACAACAACAACAATAATAATATATACAAAATAATAAAAACCAACACAAACAAAATAACACCACTTTTTTTTTTTTTTTGGCCCTGAGCTGGTCCCGCATCCCATGCCCCCAGTACATGTTACCAGACGTCCATGAACCAGTCCAGGATTTTCTGTATATATAAAAGTCCCATACAAACCCCCTCCCCCCTTTTTAACCCACCACCCAACCTAAACTAAACCCAAACCCCAGGTGGCATCACACAATATATACAATATATACATTACATAAAATATACACAGACTAACAATATATACAATACATAAGTATACAAATAGACTACAACAATAAATACAATAACAAATACATATAACAATATAAGCCAAACAACAAACCCCTAAAGCTCAAGTTCAGCGCCTGCAAGCCCTATATTACCATAAACCAACTGCTCAAAACAAAAAGACTAATGTGCCAGCATTAGCCCACCACCAGGGGGAGACAACAGGCTAAGGCACTTTAAAGGCAGAGCCCCTCCATAGACGAGAGGCCCTGCCAGCACCCAGCCTCTCGTACTCCAGAGAACGCACCTTCACCAGGTCACCGAGAATGTTCCTAACCACCACATCCACAGGGAGGATTTTACGCTGCGTCGACACTAAACACCGTGCGTTCCACGTGTAGTACCTGACCACTGAGCTGACTAGGAATAAAGTGCACTGGTCCCAGCCTCCAAGGTTTCTGAATGCCCCATAGGCCCATTCCGCATAGGAGAGACTGGCCAGCCGAGGCCAACCAATGGAAGCGCCCACCCTGTTGTAAACCTCTGTGTTAAAGGGACAATGAAGCAGAAAATGCTCCATGCTTTCCAGCATGCCTCCACACTCTTCGCGGGGACATCCCCGGTCATCAGAGCTCCTGCACTTCAGATTGTCCCTCACACACAGTTTCCCATGGAAGCAGCGCCAAGTCAAGTCCCAAAACTTCAAGGGGATCCTGATAGAATTCAAAAGCTCTAAACCCACCTCCAGATCCCGACTTGGGCAGTCCTGGAGCGCCAATGGCCTCTGGAAATGAGAAGACAGGACCCTCTTGTCAAGGAATTTCCTCGACAGAGTCCTAATCTCCCCCATCCCCAGACCCCACCGACGAATAACCTTCAGAACCGGGGTAGCATAAGCCGGGAGATGTCCGTGTGGTGTGCGAAGATCCTTCACTTGCCCTCCTGTCTCCCATTCCTGGAAGAAAGGCCGAAACCATCCCCTACAGGAGGATACCCACGGAGGAGCCCTCTCTGACCAGAGGTTTGCTATATTGGTCTTAAGAAAGGTATTCACTAGGAACACCACAGGGTTGACCATACACAACCCCCCTAGTCTCCTTGTACGGTAAGTAACCTCCCTCTTCACTAGGTTCAGTCTATTCCCCCATAACATCTGGAAGAACACACTGTAGACCCGGGTCCAGAGAGGTTCTGGCAACATACATACACTGCCCAGATATATCAACAAAGGGAGCAGGAATGTTTTGATCAGGTTAACCCTTTCCCGGAGGGTCAAAGACCAACCCTTCCACTGATCCACCTTCTGAGCGGCGATCTTAAGCCTGCTGTCCCAGTTTTGTTTGGGGTAATCCCCTTGGCCAAATTCAATGCCGAGAACTTTTGAAGATTCCTGGGGCTCTGGAAGGGCGTCCGGGAGATCAAAACTAGGATCTCCCCCTCCCAGCCAGAGACTCTCACACTTATCCTGGTTGATCTTGGACCCGGATGCCTCCGAGTAGCGGTCCACCTCTGACATCACCCATCTGACCTCCTCTTGTGAGGAGACAAACACAGTGACATCATCAGCATATGCTACCGCCCTCAGAGCCGAATCCGGCACCGCCAGGTCCATTCTCACCCCCGCCAACGGTCCACAATCAATCCTCCTAAGGAAAGGATCAATTGCAAACACGTACAGCAAAGGGCTTAAAGGACAACCCTGACGGACACCAGACCCAACCTCAAAGGAGCGACCAATCCAACCATTCACAAGCGGGAAACTCTCTGCCCCTGCATACAAGGTCTTAAGCCAATCAACAAACCCCCCCGGCAGGCCATATCTCAGAAGAACAGACCAGAGGTACTCATGGTTAACCCGATCAAACGCTTTTGCCTGATCCAAGGACAGCAAGTACCCCTTCCAGTGGCCAGCCCTACCCTGCTCCACAGCCTCCCGGACACCGAGCACAGCACTAAATGTACTGCGGCCCGGAACAGAGCAATGCTGAGCCCCCGAAAGGAGCCGGGGTGCAAACTCCACCAGCCGGTTAAACAGCACTTTTGCCAGAATCTTTCTGTCCGCATTGAGAAGAGCTATGGGACGCCAATTCTCAATGTGGGACGGGTCTTTACCCTTTGACAAGATGATCAGCGCTGACCTCCTCATTGTCTTTGGCAGAGTGCCCGAGGATAGACACTCATTAAAAACCGCAGTCAAGAGGGGAACCAAAGTGTCCTTAAAGGTCTTGTAGAACTCAGATGTTAAGCCATCCGGACCGGGTGACTTCTTGAGGGCAAGCCCATCAATCGCCATCCTGACTTCCTCTTCCCGGATCATCTCTGTCAAAATGTCAAGAGAGGGGTCTACTCCTGGTTCAGGGATGGTTTCAGCCAAGAAAGCTGATACCTTATCTCGATCTAGATCCTTCCTTCCCAAGAGGTGCGAGTAGAAGGATCTGACGACCTCCAGGATCCCTGATCTGGACCTTTTCAAGGATCCCGTACTATCAATCAGTCCTGAGACTATTTTACTATTCACTGACATCTTGCAGTTTCTGTAAGGGTCGGGCGAGCGGTACTTCCCGTAATCCCTCTCAAAAACCAAAGATGCGTGTCTGTCGTACTGGCACTTCATCAACAAGGACTTCACTCTGGAGATATCCTCTCGGCTACCTCCAGTCGAGACAAGGTTCTCAAGTTTCTTCCTCAGGCCCTGGTACAAACGGTACTTGTTTAGGCTTCTGAGGCCCGAGAGCTGGCGGAAGAATCTCGCAACCCTTTTCTTGAAGATCTCCCACCACTCTGACTTACTGCTACAAAGGCCCAGCAATGGTACCTGGCTCTGAAGAAAATCCTCAAAGGACTGTCTTATCTCCGCTTCTTCCAAGAGAGACGAATTCAGCTTCCAATAGCCTCTGCCCATCCGGGGGGTCTCTGTGACATTCAGAGAAAACAAAATTAAACAGTGATCGGAGAACTCCACCTCAACAACAGATACTGCTGAAGAGACGGCTTCCTCCTTCAAATAAAACCTGTCTATCCTAGACCTACAACTACCCCTATGATAGGTGAATCCCGCGTGGCCTGGGGTGTACCGGATGTGGACATCCACCAGGCGAGCCTCACTTGCTATGCTATTAAGGGCGACGCTATCATAAGTCAGCTTGTCTCTGGAACCTCCCCTATCTTGGGGCCTCGTGACAGCATTGAAGTCCCCTCCAAAGACCACCTGCCGACTTGTAAAAAGATAGGGCTTGATCCTCATAAAGAGACACTTCCGGTCCCACTTAGACTGTGGGCCGTAGATGTTAATAAGGCGAAGTTCTTGTCCCTTCATGAGGACATCTAAGATCAGGCACCTCCCCATTTCTAACTCGATAACCCGTCGGCATTCTACCGCTGAAGTAAAAAGGACCGCCACTCCGCTATACGGCTCGGCCCCAAGAGACCAGTAGGAGGGCCCATTCCTCCACTCTCTTTTAGCCTTGTAGATAGATGACATATCTGTTAGCCTGGTCTCCTGCAAAAATAAAATATCAGCATTAATGTGGGCAAAAAAATCATAGGCCGCAAATCGAGCTGTATCTGACTTAATGCTGGCAACATTAATGGATGCCAGAGTCAACGGAGAGGGTGCCGCCATCGAGGGTGATTGAGTTAGATAGCTTTCTTTTTCCCACCATCCTTCCCATCCACCCCACCACCCTCCTCATCAGATGATGGTTTACCCCTTTTTAGTGAGATGGATGTGTCCATTTTCCCATTATATACATTTTCCTCGTCCCCTGACTCTGGGCCAGTCTCCCCCCCTGAAGACAAAGATTCCCCAGGGAGAGAGGACTCAGCGTCTCCTGTGAGCCCCCCCGCAACATCCGGAACCTCACCCCCCGCCTCCTCCCCCTCCGAAGAGGAAATGTCGCGGAGGGCTCGGAACCGGTTGGACAGACCAATCAGAGGGAGATCAGTTGTACCTTCCTTTGGCATCTGGCGGGTGGGAGAAGATATTACATCTCCTCTTTTTTTATTCCTCCGAGTACCCCGCTTTGTTTCTGCCCATCCCCCACTGTTCTCATCCGCGCTCTCACCATGGGAGGACAGTGAGGAGACGGCATCCCCCTCTTTGTGGATCCTCCCAATCTCCTCATCCAGTTCACTATCCCCCAGGGCCTCAGCAGTAAGACTGGCCGCAGGGACAGGATCAGGAGTCACCCCAGTTGGTTGATGCTCCTGTGAGTCCTGAATCTCCCTATCCCTTTGGCGCTTCTTGAGACGCCTCAGTTGGGCAGGCGTCTTCTGCTTACTTTTCTTCCCTGGCCCCTGCACCCCTTCATCCCCGACGGCCATCGCCCCAGCAGAATCCACCTCAAGGCTTACTCCCACCGGGGCAACAACCGCGTTGACAAAAGAACGAGGGCAGCGACTGAATGGGTGACCTAAGTCACCACACAGGTGACACCTAATCTCCGCACAAGATGCAGCGAGATGACCTATTTCCCCACACAGAGTGCACTTCTGCACAGTGCAATTGGCACTAAAATGCGTGGGGTCACCACATCTGTGACAGAGCTTCGGCTGACCCTGGTAGAAGATCTGGATACGATCTCTTCCGAGGAAGGTCGCAGATGGTATATGGGTAACTGTGTTTCCTGAACGCCTCAGTTTGACCATAAACGTCCAGGCCCCTGACCAGATGCCATATTCATCCCTGTTCTTTTTTGGGACCTCCACCACCTCTCCATACCGACCTAGCCACGTCATGATGTCAATACAAGAGAGTGATTCGTTACGGGTTAAAACTGTCACTTTCTTGACATTATTTTGGCGAGACACCGCCTGAATGGCAAAGTCTCGCCAGCCGGGTTCATTCTTTATCAGCTCATAATTCGACCAGAAGAGCTCAAGCCCCTCCGGCCGAACAAAGCTGATATCAAACTCAGGGGTACCATAAGGATGTATTAAGGCGTAGATGTCAGCTGCCTTAAAGCCCAACTTCAGCAGAAGCTCAACAACTTTAGATCTTGGAGGACATGTATCACTGCCTCTCCATCTCAGCCGGACCACATTCCTACGGAGACCACCTGGCCCGGCTGTAGGGAGGGACCACACATTATCCCCCCCTCTTTCCTCTCGGAAGGCTGAAAGACCATGTCTCTCTATCCAGAAGGATAGATCAACCTCCCTACCCTCTACATTGATCGATCTCTCCCCTCTCCTTAAGGCCCCCAGGAGACGCTGCTGCAAACTGCTCTCCCCAGAGCCAGAGGACGAGGAAGGTGCCCCCCTCCCCCCAGCGGTGACATTTGCGTAGCTGCGTACCGGTGCTGCCACCGCTGGGGGTGCAACTGGACCAGGCCCTACATCCCCACCACTAATCTGCGCCCCTTCACCACCCTCCTCCACATAATCCATACCCAAACCATTGTCACATGTTTTAGCTAATGTGCCCCCCATACCTCCACCCGTGCTACAGCCCAAACCACCATTCAAAGCCCCAGACAAATTATTAACAGATACATTCACTCCTTCATTCACTTTTACATTAACTTTCTCACTCATACTGGCTGGACCGGTGTGTTCTGGTGCAGATTTTGTACCATCAGCATCACTGGGTACCAGAGCTGGAGCCACCACCACAGGACAGGTCACCGGTCCCTTATACAAGGACCGGGAAGCCTGCCTAGCCTGCTTATTAGCGGCCCCAGCCCTGTTTTTATTGGTACCCTCCGCCTCATCAGTACTGGAGTTTCCTGCTCCTGGGCGCCGCTGATCTGGATCAGCGGCGCCAATACAAAATAGGGGTTTAAGTCCAGTCTTTCTGGGAGGCGAAGACATCTTAGCCCCGGCAGCTCCTCCACGACGACACCGCTGCTCCAAAGGAACAGCAGTGCCAACGCTCAGAGCCACCGGAGCTCCCGCAGCCGACTCTGGCACAAAATCGCCCCCCCCTCCCGTTAGGGAGCAACCCAATGTGCCAGAGCCCTTACTGCCCATCGCTGGGCAAATATCACTGTCCGACCTCACAGCCGATACACTGTCTGCTCCACCACTGTTACTGCAAACAGCTATGGAGCTCACCGCCACACTAGACTCCATACTCTCCCCACTCTCCTGCACTGAGTCCACAGCAGAACTCAGGCTGGGCTGAGAAATGGGGTTCACACAGTGAGCTGACCCTGCGGCCAGTCCGGGGGGTTCAGGGAGGGGGGTATATACAAATGTTACCTGCTCCTGGAGCTTGGTCTTCTTTGACTTCTTCTTTTTCCTTCCCCCAGGTGCCTCCTCTGGTAACTCATGTCCAAACGTGAAGTCCTGGAGGCGACCTGGGGACTCCAGGAGCTGGATCTGGGCCATCAGCGCCCCTCCCTGGTGACTGGTGCTACTCTCATCCCCCGAACCACCAGGGCCGCAGCCAGATGACATTGCCACTTGCCCTGCAGGGAGCCCACTGTATGGGGTGAGATGTTGCAGACCCCCGGGTGGATTTGGCTCAACATTATCGGCCTCCGCAACGTCTCCTTCCTCCTCCACCCGTGGCTGAAGCCCCCTCAGCTTTCTTTGCTTCTCCCTCTCCTTTTCTGCAAAGCGATCTTCATTCTGAAGCTTTTCTTTAAATGGCCCGCTGTTCTCCAAAATAAAAGTTTTCCTTTTCTTTAGATTGCTGATGCTGGTTTTAAGCTGTTTAATCCTTGCTGACAGCTCAGCCTTCTGGTGTTTTGACGCAGTTTCCATTAAGGCTTTTGCCTCCTGTACCTCCTCCTGGAGCCTATACAAGCTGCTCCTTGCTTCTTTATATCCCTGAAGTATCTCTGCAACACGGGATCCATAGGTGGTTCCAGGCTCCTGGGCCCTGGGCATTGCCCAATCCTCCTCCACACCTCCATGGGCATTTGGCTTTGCTCCAGGAGGAGTATCACAGTCCATAGTACCTGTAGTACCTTTTGTTGGAGCAGCCTTGCGGCTGCTCTTCGTCTCCATGGGCTCAGGAGGTGCTGGAGATACATCGCTGCATCTCCTGGCAGAGCGCCTTAACCCAGAGACCTCTGGTGCAGTTCCTGATGCTGGTCCCTCTGCAACTGGTCGCTGGCTCCCCCTGCCCCCCGCGGACCTACTTCGGGGGGCAGGTGTTGGGGTTCTCCGCTCTTCGCTCATACCAGGAAACGAACCCCCCCTCTGGGGAAAGGAAGGTCGCCCCTGGGAGAGAGGTGGATCACTCTCAAGGTCGAGCACACCAAACGCTCACAGGAAGCTCAAACAGGAAGATGCTCCCTCTAGTGGCCAGACTCCAGAGCTGTACTCACTACTCTGCTGGTGAGGTCACTGTGTACATACATTACATTACTTATCCTGTGCTGATCCTGAGTTATATCCTGTATTATACTCCAGAGCTTTACTCACTATTCTGCTGGTGAGGTCACTGTGTACATACATTACATTACTTATCCTGTGCTGATCCTGAGTTATATCCTGTATTATACTCCAGAGCTGTACTCACTATTCTGCTGGTGGGATCACTGTGTACATACATTACATTACTTATCCTGTACTGATCCTGAGTTATATCCTGTATCATACTCCAGAGCTGTACTCACTATTCTGCTGGTGAGGTCACTGTGTACATACATTACATTACTTATCCTGTACTGATGCTGAGTTATATCCTGTATTATACTCCAGAGCTGTACTCACTATTCTGCTGGTGAGGTCACTGTGTACATACATTACATTACTTATCCTGTACTGATCCTGAGTTATATATCAGACAGGAAGCTCATATCTTGCATTAATCTTTCTTTATTAATGCCCATAGCAGAATTTTTTATCTTCATTATAATAAAATTCAAATAGAAAAACTTTCCAACGACTTTAATGACTAAAACTCCCAGCAGTCCCTATAATCTCGGTAGCCTCCTAGTTCAGTGGCTCATATATAAGGGACTGCCCGAGAGTGATCCCTCCTCTTTCTTTCTGCTCATGGCAGATAAGTAACTTCTGTGTCTAACTGTTTGTTCTATGGTGTTTTATAGGTGATTCCTGTATTCTTGTTGTATTTCATGTCCGTGGCTTCTACCACTGTCATTTCCTATTTCAATATTTCATTCCTTCCTTCTTAAAAAAAAATATATATTATTTTATATTATTTTATTTCTGTCTACTTCTTTTGTGCCCAGTTAGCAATATCGTTGCTGGGCACAAGTTATCTTCCAGGGTCTTACCGGCCATACGTTTGTCCTTTTGCCTCTATTCCCCCCTTTGTTTTCTTTCCTACCTTCTAACGTCATTTCATTGCGCCGCCATTTTCTGGCTTGGCCGTGCCTTCTTCCCCTCTGTTTTCCTGCCGCGGGCTCTCCTGTTCGCGGGGAACGAGGTGGGAGGGGCCAGTCCTTAGTGACGCGTTCCTGGTGACGGGGTCGCTACTTCTCCGCTCAGCCAATCACAGCGCTCCTAGCCGAAATGTCGCCAGTCTGTGCGAGCGGTGAGTGGAGTAGCAGCAGAGCAGCGGAGCTAGAGAGTAGTATCAGGTAGTTAGCTATATTAATACATCTATATTTAGGAGCGATTCCCTAAGGGGCCTTGTATTCTCAGGGTGATTATAATCACTACTGGGAATTCTAGACCACCAGGATTAGTGATCCTTACAGCATTATCCCCCATAACCTATTAGCTTGGGTGCTTGTTGCTTAGCAACCAAGCCCTTCCTTTAGATATTATCTCCTGGCATTATCAGGCTACTTGTAGCCCTATAGATCATAATATGGCTGGAGATCATGCTGATATGGCTCAAGTGAGCTTCATGCGAGAGGGGTTACAGGGGGAGGCTTCCCAAATTCTATTCGCCTCCCAAATTCAGGAGCTCATTGCCAAATCAGTTCAAGCAGCCCTGGCTGCCGCCGCGGCACCTGATGTACCCCAAACCATTGTTGCGGCCGACATTGGAAAAAAGGGCAAAGCCCTGGCCATACGAAAACATTCCAATGTCCCTTCCGACTCCCGGCAGGGGAAGTAAATAATGTGCCTCAGACTGGGCCCGACACGGCCTGTCACTCCTCGCAGGTACATGACGCTATGCGACCCTTGGGCCTCAAGGAGCATCAAAAGAGGCAGAAGTCTGCCACGCAGACGAAAC
Organism: Hyla sarda; assembly: GCF_029499605.1. Classification (NCBI taxonomy): domain Eukaryota; kingdom Metazoa; phylum Chordata; class Amphibia; order Anura; family Hylidae; genus Hyla; species Hyla sarda. The sequence continues at coordinate 18,316,015 of NC_079196.1, read as the reverse complement.
TGGACTCCTTCAATGACTCCTCAGCAGAAGAGTCTTCTGAAGAGTCCAAGTCAGAGCACAACACTGACTCAGGGTCCGAGGACGATACCACGGGGATTCAGGTGGATTTCATTGACGCCAATCCCGAGGGGTCCAATGACACGATTCTGGAAACCCTGGGACAACCATTCTTCAGTCCGGACGCTATAACGCATCCTAGGTCTGGGGACTGGGCCCCCCTTCCACAGGTGGCCCAGTACATTGAATATTGGACCAGACGTGCCTTGGACCGGGCTAACCGGAACAAGCTGAGGGCTGAATGCCCCAGGCCCTATGTGGCCAAAAAAGTGGCAGCCACTCCGGAGATTGACCCGATTCTCCTTAAGTATCTAACCCGGTCTGGCAAGCACTCAAAGAAGGGCATCGAACGGTCATTCAAAAAAATCCAGGACCGTATTTTAGATATGCTCGGTCCCCTAACAAAAATTTTAAACCTGTCGGAGCAGGCAGCATCTTCACAGCAACCTGTGGATTTGGACCAACTAAGGGGATGGGCCCAGAGGGCCATCTTCATGTTAGGTTGTGCGAACACAACCTGTTCCATTGAACGCCGTCGCTCAATCCTCATGAAACTCGAGCCGCAGCTTTCGCACTTGACCGAAAATGAGCCAGGTCCCTCAGCTGAGGGCCTGTTGTTTGGCGATGACATCATAAAAATATTAACAAGCTGGCAGGTCTGTTCACCAGCCTTGATAAGGCGCAGAACTCTCTAAAGAAGTCGGCCCAGTCGGCCAAGGTTTTTCACAAGGCCGGCAGAGGAAGAGGCCGATCTGCCGGCCGCAATAGCTCCTACAGGCCCTACTCTAGGCCCCCAGCCCAGGGCTATGCTCCTGCTCCACAGCAATACTCATTACCAGTGGCACAGCCTTTTTCCCCCCGAGGGGGCGGCCCTGGCGTGGACGTGGCGGTCGAGGGTATCCTAGATCCCGTCCATCTACTGGTGAGTACACTCCCACAGACATTTCCACACACAATGGTGGGGGGCAGACTGCAGTTTTTTACCCACGCCTGGTCCGCGATTACAGCAGATGCGTGGATCCTCCAGACGGTAGCGGGATATCTTATAGAATTCCAGTCCCTACCGACTATGAACCACATTCCACAACCAATTCGGTTTTCTACACAAAACATGACTCTCAGAGACGAAGAACTGCAAGAGCTCTTGTCAAAAAGGGCAGTACAAGAGGTAGATCCTCTCTCACCAGGGTTTGTCAGCAATCTCTTCTTGGTCAAGAAGAAGGATGGCGGCTACCGCCCGGTGATGAATCTAAGGGACTTGAATCAACACGTGACGTACCGTCACTTCAAGATGGAAGGTGTCCACCTTCTGTGGGACCTTCTCTGGCCATGAGTCTGGCTGGTGAAGGTCGACCTAAAGGACACGTATCTCACCGTCCCCATGCACCCGTCCTCCCAGAAGTTCCTAAGATTTCTGTGGAGAGACCGAATGTGGCAACTCACTTGTGTCACGATTCGGCTTACAGGTTGTGGATCCACTGTGTCAGCGAGGGATTGGCGTGGACCGTGCTGGTGGACCGGTTCTAAGTGGCTACTGGTGTTCACCAGAGCCCGCCGCAAAGCGGGATGGACTTGCTGCGGCGGTAGCAACCAGGTCGTATCCACTAGCAACGGCTCAACCTCGCTGACTGCTGAGAAGGCGTGGGACAGAAGGACTAGGCAGAGGCAAGGTCAGACGTAGCAGAAGGTCGGGGCAGGCGGCAAGGTTCGTAGTCAATATGGATAGCAGGAGATCAGGTAACACAGGCTTGGACAACACTAAACGCTTTCACTGGCACAAGGCAACAAGATCCGGCAAGGGAGTGCAGGGGAAGTGATGTGATATAGCCAGGGAGCAGGTGGAAGCTAATCAAGCTAATTGGGCCAGACACCAATCATTGGTGCACTGGCCCGTTAAGTCTCAGAGAGCTGGCGCGCGCGCGCCCTAGAGAGCGGAGCCGCGCGCGCCAGCACATGACAGCCGGGGACCGGGACGGGTAAGAGACTTGGGATGCGATTCGCGAGCGGGCGCGTCCCGCTATGCGAATCGCATCCCCGCCGGCAATGTCAGTGCAGCGCTCCCGGTCAGCGGGTCTGACCGGGGCGCTGCAGGGAGAGAGACGCCGTGAGCGCTCCGGGGAGGAGCAGGGACCCGGAGCGCTCGGCGTAACAGTACCCCCCCTTAGGTCTCCCCCTTTTTTTGTCCGACAACTGCTTTACCTGGGACGAGGACACCGGGAGTGAATGTAGGGTTTCCTCAAAGGCAGGCAGTACAGCAGGAGTGGGAATGGGGAGGGAGGGCAGAGGGTGAAGCTTGGCACGGGGCAGGGTGTCACCAGGACGGGGGCCATGAGGAGGCAAGGCACAGTCCTGATAAGCCTTGGGGGGACCAGGTGTAGGAGGAGGCACTGAGGCTTGCCTGACGGGACTGGGAGGGGGGGAGAGGCATTTTTTGTGGCAAGCAGAGTCCCAGTTCTTGATCTCCCCGGTGGTCCAGTCAAGGGTGGGAGAATGAAGCTGGAGCCATGGCAGACCGAGGAGGACCTCAGAGGTGCAGTTGGGAAGGACGAAAAATTCAATCATTTCGTGATGGGGTCCAATGCACATTAAGAGGGGTTTTGTGCGGTAACGCACGGTGCAATCCAATCTAACTCCGTTGACCGCGGAAATGTAGAGCGGCTTGACGAGACGGGTCACCGGGATGCAGAATTTATTCACCAAAGAATCCAAAATAAAATTCCCAGAGGCACCAGAGTCCAAGCAGGCCACGGCTGAGAGGGAGGAGTTGGCAGAAGGAGAAATCCGCACGGGCACCGTGAGACGTGGAGAAGCAGACTTTTAACCAAGAGACGCCACACCCACGTGAGCTGGGTGCGTGCGTGCGTTTCCTAGACGTGGAGGACGAATAGGGCAATCCACCAAGAAATGTTCGGTACTGGCACAGTACAGACAAAGATTTTCTTCCCTACGGCGATTCCTCTCTTCCTGGGTCAGGCGAGACCAATCCACTTGCATGGCCTCCTCGGCGGGAGGCCCAGGCGTAGATTGCAAAGGATACTGTGGGAGAGGTGCCCAGAGATCTAGGTCTTTTTCCTGGCGGAGCTCCTGGTGTCTCTCAGAAAAACGCATGTCAATGCGGGTGGCCAAATGGATAAGTTCTTGCAGGTTGGCAGGAATCTCTCGTGCGGCCAGCACATCCTTGATGTTACTGGATAGGCCTTTTTTAAAGGTCGCGCAGAGAGCCTCATTATTCCAAGATAATTCGCAAGCAAGAGTACGAAATTGGATGGCGTACTCGCCTACTGAAGAATTACCCTGGACCAGGTTCAGCAGGGCAGTCTCGGCAGAAGAAGCTCGGGCTGGTTCCTCGAAGACACTACGGAGTTCAGCGAAGAAGGACTGGACTGTGGCTGTGGCAGGATCATTGCGGTCCCAGAGCGGTGTGGCCCAAGACAAAGCCTTTCCTGAAAGAAGGCTCACTACGAACGCCACCTTAGACCGTTCTGTAGGAAACAAGTCCGACAACATCTCCATATGCAGGGAACATTGAGACAAAAATCCACGGCAGAGTCTAGAGTCCCCATCAAATTTGTCCGGCAGGGACAAGCGGAGGCTAGGAGCGGCCACTCGCTGCGGAGGAGGTGCAGGAGCTGGCGGAGGAGATGGTTGCTGCTGTAGCAGAGGCAGAAGTTGCTGTAACATGGCGGTCAACTGCGACAGCTGCTGTCCTTGTTGGGCAATCTGCTGCGATTGCTGAGCGACCACCGTGGGAAGGTCAGCGAGACTTGGTAGCGGTAACTCAGCGGGATCCATGGCCGGATCTACTGTCACGATTCGGCTTACAGGTTGTGGATCCACTGTGTCAGCGAGGGATTGGCGTGGACCGTGCTGGTGGACCGATTCTAAGTGGCTACTGGTGTTCACCAGAGCCCGCCGCAAAGCGGGATGGACTTGCTGCGGCGGTAGCAACCAGGTCGTATCCACTAGCAACGGCTCAACCTCGCTGACTGCTGAGAAGGCGTGGGACAGAAGGACTAGGCAGAGGCAAGGTCAGACGTAGCAGAAGGTCGGGGCAGGCGGCAAGGTTCGTAGTCAATATGGATAGCAGGAGATCAGGTAACACAGGCTTGGACAACACTAAATGCTTTCACTGGCACAAGGCAACAAGATCCGGCAAGGGAGTGCAGGGGAAGTGATGTGATATAGCCAGGGAGCAGGTGGAAGCTAATCAAGCTAATTGGGCCAGACACCAATCATTGGTGCACTGGCCCTTTAAGTCTCAGAGAGCTGGCGCGCGCGTGCCCTAGAGAGCGGAGCCGCGCGCGCCAGCACATGACAGCCGGGGACCGGGACGGGTAAGAGACTTGGGATGCGATTTGCGAGCGGGCGCGTCCCGCTATGCGAATCGCATCCCCGCCGGCAATGTCAGTGCGGCGCTGCAGGGAGAGAGACGCCGTGAGCGCTCCGGGGAGGAGCAGGGACCCGGAGCGCTCGGCGTAACAACTTGCCTGACATTCGGTTTATCATCGGCCCCGTGGTGCTTCACCAAATTGCTGAAACCGGTGGTCGCTGCTCTGCGTCCTTGTTAGACGAGCTAGGCTTCCTCATCAACTTCAAAAAGTCAGTACTTTGCCCTGCCCAAGAGATGGAGTTTTTAGGTTTCCTAGTGGATACCAAACAAGCCATCCTGCGTTTACCAACGGCCAAACTGGCCCTGATTCGAAAGGAAATCAGGAGCGGTATTACGCAACGGTCGGGCGTCTCTGAGGATTATTGCACGAATCGTCGGCTTACTGTCGGCGTCCATTCAGGCAATTTTCCGGCTCTACTCCACTATCGAGCTCTTCAGCGGCTCAAAGCCCTTCATCTTTGACAGGGCTTACAATATGCGGACAAAGTGACACTCTGTCCGGAATCAGTAGAGGAGTTGCACTGGTGGCTCCGCCACACCGTCGAATGGAACGGCAAGACAATATTCAATTCCTGCCCAGATGTGATCATAGAATCGGATGCGAGCCACTAAGGTTGGGGAGCTCGCTGTGGGCAGGACGCCACTGGCGGGATATGGTCAGAAGAAGAATCTCTTCTCCATATCAACGCCCTGGAGCTCCTTGCGGCATTTTTCGCCATCAGGAGTTTCCTTCCCCGGCAGTCCAATTGTTGCGTACTGTTACGTATGGACAATGTCGCAGCAGTGCAGTATGTCAACCGCCTTGGGGGCACGAGATCCAGAGTTTTGGCGGACATCGCGTCCGCTTTTTGCACTTCTGTCTGTCCAGGGACATTATCCCGGTAGCGTAATATATTCCAGGTGTGTCCAATTCTTTGGCGGACTGTAATTCCCGTTATTTGATTGACTCCAGCGATTGGATGCTAGATCGGTCGATTTTTCTAGCGCTGCGAGAGCTTTGGGGTCCTCTTCACACGGACCTCTTCGCTTCTCGTCTCAATCGGCAATTACCTCGATTTTACAGCTGGAGGCCGGACCCGGAAGCGTCAGCAGTGTACGGTTTCCGCCAGATTTGGCCGGAGGGGACGCATTATGCGTTCCCTCCTTTTCCGATGAGTCCTTCCCCAGGTAGCGACTCAGAAGGTAACGGTAGTTCTGGTCACTCCCTGGTGGCCAACGCAACCGTGGTTTCCTCTTCTGGGGATGTCGATCGACTATCCCCGCTCGATTCCCCACTCTCCACAGCTTCTCACGAACCCGAACAGGGGTCTTCATCCTCTGAGATTAGAGGGCAACCTACCACTCCTGGCATGGTTGGTTTCAGAGTGCCAGAGGAAGGTGGCGACCTTTCTCAATCAGTTAGAGACTTCCTCACCTTGGCCTGCGCTCCAGGGACTAGATCGGCATATCGATCTGCTTGGGCCTTGTGGGTACGTTGGTGTGATCAACGGCAAGTTGATCCCGTTCAAGCACCTGTTCCAGTCATAGTTAAAGGGGTTATCCAGGAAAAAACTTTTTTTTATATATCAACTGGCTCTAGAAAGTTAAACAGATTTATAAATTAATTCTATTAAAAAATCTTAATCTAATGCCCAGTTTAGAAGCAAATCCCCATAGCAAACCTCTTCTAAACTGGGCATGTCATCAGAGAGCACTTAGACAGAAAAGAACAACCTTAACTTCAGCAGCTCATAAGTACTGAAAGGATTAAGATTTTTTTATAGAAGTAATTTACAAATCTGTTTAACTTTCTTGAGCCAGTTGATATATATATATATATATATATATATATATATATATATATATATATATATATATAAAAAAGTTTTTTCCTGGAATACCCCTTTAACTCTCTGGCAGACGCTTTTGAAATTGGGAAGTCTTACAGCTCCCTTAACGTTTACCGATCCGCCATATCGGCGTATCATTGTCCAGTGGATTCTCTTCTGGTGGGCAAACACCCCTTGGTATGTAGACTTCTACGGGGTGTGAAATTTAAGCGTCCTCCTCGTCCTAGATATCAAACAACTTGGGATGTTTCTCGGGTCTTAGAGATGTTTTCCTCCTGGGAAGACAATGATTCTCTGTCCTTAAGACTTCTTTCTTTCAAGCTGACTACCCTCTTGTGTTTGGTGTCCATTAAGAGGGTATCTGATGTTAGGGCTCTGGACGTCTCTAGGCGACAATTTTCGCCTTATGGGGTCCGTTTTTCTGTAGTTCGCAGGACCAAGACGGGACTGCAAACAGTCTTTTACCCCTTTTTTCCGGCGCACCCCAGACTTTGTGTGGTAGGCTGCCTTCAAGCATATGAAACGCGGACAGCGTCCTTACGTTCTGGGGCTCATAACCAATGTTAAGCCTCATCTTCCTGTCACTATGGCCACTTTGGCCAGATGGGTGCGGGCAGTCATGGAAATGGCAGGGATTGATATTTCCCTGTTTGGCACCCATTCTTCGAGAGGGGCTATGGCTACTAAAGTAGTCACTTCAGGAGGTTCACTTTCTGATCTATTATTAGCCGCTGACTGGTCGTCAGAGACGACTTTCCGTCAGTTCTATTTCAGACCTGAACAACATGTTTCTGTATCAGTTCTCTGATTAGTCGTTTAGTTGTGTTTCGTAAGGTTTAGCTTTAAACTTGCAAGATATGAGCCTCCTGTCAGATATATAAATCGAGATTTTCCTAGCTGTGACAGAAAATATAAGTTATATGAAGACAGGAGGCGATTATCTTCCCTCCCGACCCAACCCTATCACGAGTATTTTGTTCTCTTCTCAGGTTACTGAACGGCGATGGTGGGTCCATATTGGTGGCTAACATGTTCGAACAGATGTTCGGGTTCCTCAGTCCCCGTTGGGACAAAGTCCATTTCCTGAAATCCCCATTGGCATGATGTTGGTGATACTGTTCCAGGTTCCAGCTTTGGAGTCGGAGTGTTGCGGGCCGGCTGGCCGAAGATCCGGGTTGCAGTGCAGCAGTCTGGATGGAGTTTGCGGTTCCAGTACGGCTGTATTTCGTATAAAGGAAAGAGGAGGGATCACTCTCGGGCAGTCCCTTATATATGAGCCACTGAACTAGGAGTGGCTACCGAGATTACAGGGACTGCTGGGAGTTGTAGTCTTTAAAGTTGAATCTTATTAAAATGAAGATAAAAAATTCTGCTATGGGCATTAATAAAGAAAGATTAATGCAAGATACTCGCCTCCTGTCTTCATATAACTTATATTTTCCGTCACAAGCTAGGAAAATCTCGTTTTATATCCTGTAGATCTTTTATTAAAATTTCAAACATAACAATAAAAAAATTACAAAACATAAACATATCATATCCGACAGAACATATCAATAAAACGATCATAAAACCAACACCATAGCATAAAATACAACACCGGTCCACCCCACACTCATTCCTGCACACAAACAAATATATACAATATTTACAAAAGACATATTCCTATAATACCCATAATACCCATACCATACTAATAAACTATATACACTAATATACACTAATACTAAATGTGATTTTCCTGGCCCAGTTGCAATACCAAAAACCCAATACCAGTGATATACCAAAAGAATAACAACAACAACAATAATAATATATACAAAATAATAAAAACCAACACAAACAAAATAACACCACTTTTTTTTATTTTTCTATTTTTTTTTTTTTTTTTTTTTTTTTTTTTTTTTTTGGCCCTGAGCTGGTCCCGCATCCCATGCCCCCAGTACATGTTACCAGACGTCCATGAACCAGTCCAGGATTTTCTGTATTTATAAAAGTCCCATACAAACCCCCTCCCCCCTTTTTAACCCACCACCCAACCTAAACTAAACCCAATCCCCAGGTGGCATCACACAATATATACAATATATACATTACATAAAATATACACAGACTAACAATATATAAGTATACAAATAGACTACAACAATAAATACAATAACAAATACATATAACACTATAAGCCAAACAACAAACCCCTAAAGCTCAAGTTCAGCGCCTGCAAGCCCTATATTACCATAAACCAACTGCTCAAAACAAAAAGACTAATGTGCCAGCATCAGCCCACCACCAGGGGGAGACAACAGGCTAAGGCACTTTAAAGGCAGAGCCCCTCCATAGACGAGAGGCCCTGCCAGCACCCAGCCTCTCGTACTCCAGAGAACGCACCTTCACCAGGTCACCGAGAATGTTCCTAACCACCACATCCACAGGGAGGATTTTACGCTGCGTCGACACTAAACACCGTGCGTTCCACGTGTAGTACCTAACCACTGAGCTGACTAGGAATAAAGTGCACCGGTCCCAGCCTCCAAGGTTTCTGAATGCCCCATAGGCCCATTCCGCATAGGAGAGACTGGCCAGCCGAGGCCAACCAATGGAAGCGCCCACCCTGGTGTAAACCTCTGTGTTAAAGGGACAATGAAGCAGAAAATGCTCCATGCTTTCCAGCATGCCTCCACACTCTTCGCGGGGACATCCCCGGTCATCAGAGCTCCTGCACTTCAGATTGTCCCTCACACACAGTTTCCCATGGAAGCAGCGCCAAGTCAAGTCCCAAAACTTCAAGGGGATCCTGATAGAATTCAAAAGCTCTAAACCCACCTCCAGATCCCGACTTGGGCAGTCCTTGAGCGCCAATGGCCTCTGGAAATGAGAAGACAGGACCCTCTTGTCAAGGAATTTCCTCGACAGAGTCCTAATCTCCCCCATCCCCAGACCCCACCGACGAATAACCTTCAGAACCGGGGTAGCGTAAGCCGGGAGATGCCCGTGTGGTGTGCGAAGATCCTTCACTTGCCCTCCTGTCTCCCATTCCTGGAAGAAAGGCCGAAACCATCCCCTACAGGAGGATACCCACGGAGGAGCCCTCTCTGACCAGAGGTTTGCTATATTGGTCTTAAGAAAGGTATTCACTAGGAATACCACAGGGTTGACCATACACAACCCCCCTAGTCTCCTTGTACGGTAAGTAACCTCCCTCTTCACTAGGTTCAGTCTGTTCCCCCATAACATTTGGAAGAACACACTGTAGACCCGGGTCCAAAGAAGTTCTGGCAACATGCATACACTGCCCAGGTATATCAGTAAAGGGAGCAGGAATGTTTTGATCAGGTTAACCCTTTCCCGGAGGGTCAAAGACCAACCCTTCCACTGATCCACCTTCTGAGCGGCGATCTTAAGCCTGCTGTCCCAGTTTTGTTTGGGGTAATCCCCTTGGCCAAATTCGATGCCGAGAACTTTTGCAGATTCCTGGGGCTCTGGAAGGGCGTCCGGGAGATCAAAATTAGGATCTCCCCCTCCCAGCCAGAGACTCTCGCACTTATCCCGGTTGATCTTGGACCCGGATGCCTCCGAGTAGCGGTCCACCTCTGACATCACCCATTGGCCTTCCTCTTGTGAGGAGACAAACACGGTGACATCATCAGCATACGCTACCGCCCTCAGAGCCAAATCCGGCACCGCCAGGTCCATTCTCACCCCCGCCAACGGTCCACAATCAATCCTCCTAAGGAAAGGATCAATTGCAAACACGTACAGCAACGGGCTCAAAGGACAACCCTGACGGACACCAGACCCAACCTCAAAAGAGCAGCCAATCCAACCATTCACAAGCGGGAAACTCTCTGCCCCTGCGTACAAGGTCTTAAGCCAATCAACAAACCCCCCCGGCAGGCCATATCTCAGAAGAACAGACCAGAGGTACTCATGGTTAACCCGATCAAACGCTTTTGCCTGATCCAAGGACAGCAAGTACCCCTTCCAGTGGCCAGCCCTACCCTGCTCCACAGCCTCTCGGACACTGAGCACAGCACTAAATGTACTGCGGCCCGGAACAGAGCAATGCTGAGCCCCCGAAAGGAGCCGGGGTGCAAACTCCACCAGCCGGTTAAACAGCACTTTTGCCAGAATCTTTCGGTCCACATTGAGAAGCGCTATGGGACGCCAATTCTCAATGTGGAACGGGTCTTTACCCTTTGACAGGATGATCAGCGCTGACCTCCTCATTGACTTTGGCAGAGTGCCCGAGGATAGACACTCATTAAATACCTCGGTCAACAGGGGAACCAAAGTGTCCTTAAAGGTCTTATAGAACTCAGATGTTAAGCCATCTGGACCGGGTGACTTCTTGAGGGCAAGCCCATCAATAGCCATCCTGACTTCCTCTTCCCGGATCATCTCTGTCAAAACGTCAAGAGAGGGGTCTACTCCTAGTTCAGGGATGGTTTCAGCCAAGAAAGCTGACACCTTATCCCGATCTAGATCCTTCCTTCCCAAGAGGTGCGAGTAAAAGGATCTGATGACCTCCAAGATCCCTGATCTGGACCTTTTCAAGGATCCCGTACTATCAATCAGTCCTGAGACTACCTTACTATTCACTGACATCTTGCAGTTTCTGTAAGGGTCGGGCGAGCGGTACTTCCCGTAATCCCTCTCAAAAACCAAAGATGCGTGCCTATCGTACTGACACCTCATCAGCAAGGATTTCACTCTGGAGATATCATCACGACTACCTCCAGTCGAGACAAGGTGCTCAAGTTTCTTCCTCAGGCCCTGGTACAAACGGTACCTGTTTAGGCTTCTGAGGCCTGAGAGCTGGCGGAAGAATCTCGCAACCCTTTTTTTGAAGATCTCCCACCACTCTGACTTACTGCTACAAAGGCCCAGCAATGGTACCTGGCTCTGAAGAAAATCCTCAAAGGACTGTCTTATCTCCGCTTCTTCCAAGAGAGACGAATTCAGCTTCCAATAGCCTCTGCCCATCCGGGGGGTCTCTGTAACATTCAGAGAAAACAAAATTAAACAGTGATCGGAGAACTCCACCTCAACAACAGACACTGCTGAAGAGACGGCCTCCTCCTTTAAATAAAACCTATCTATCCTAGACCTACAACTACCCCTATGATAGGTGAATCCCGCGTGGCCTGGGGTGTGCCGGATGTGGACATCCACCAGGCGAGCCTCACTCGCTATGCTATTTAGGGCGACGCTATCATAAGTCAGCTTGTCTCTGGCACCTCCCCTGTCTTGGGGCCTCGTGACAGCATTAAAGTCCCCTCCAAAGACCACCTGCCGACTTGTAAAAAGATAGGGCTTGATCCTCATAAAGAGACACTTCCGGTCCCACTTAGACTGTGGGCCGTAGATGTTAATAAGGCGAAGTTCTTGTCCCTTCATGAGGACATCTAAGATCAGGCACCTCCCCATTTCTAACTCGATAACCCGTCGGCATTCTACCGCTGCGGTAAAAAGGACCGCCACTCCGCTATACGGCTCGGCCCCAAGAGACCAGTAGGAGGGCCCATTCCTCCACTCTCTTTTAGCCTTGTAGATAGATGACATATCTGTTAGCCTGGTCTCTTGCAAAAATAAAATATCAGCATTAATATGGGCAAAAAAATCATAGGCCGCAAATCGAGCCGTATCTGACTTTATGCTGGCAACATTAATGGATGCCAGAGTCAACGGAGAGGGTGCCGCCATCAAGGGTGATTGAGTTAGACAGCTTTCTTTTTCCCACCATCCTTCCCATCCACCCCACCACCCTCCTCATCAGATGATGGTTTACCCCTTTTTAGTGAGATGGATGTGTCCATTTTCCCTTTATTTACATTTTCCTCGTCCCCTGACTCTGAGCCAGTCCCCCCCCCTGAAGACATAGGTTCCCCAGGGAGAGAGGACTCAGGGTCCCCTGTGGGCCCCACCGCAACATCCGGAACCTCACCCCCAGCCTCCTCCTCCGAAGAGGAAATGTCGCGGAGGGCTCGGAACCGGTTGGAGAGACCAATCAGAGGGGGGTCAGTTGTACCTTCCTTTGGCATCTGGCGGGTGGGAGAAGATTTAAAATCTCCCTTTTTCTTATTCCTCCGAGTACCCCGCTTTGTTTCTGCCCATCTCCCTCTGTCCTCATCTGCGCTCCCACCATGGGAGGACAGCGAGGAGACAGTATCCTCCTCTTTGTGGATCCTTCCAGTCTCCTCATCCAGTTCACTATCCCCCAGGGCCTCAGCAGTAACACTGGTCGCAGGGACAGGATCAGAAGCCACCTCAGCTGGCTGATGCTCCTGTGACTCCCGAATCTCCCTATCCCTTTGACGCTTCTTGAGACGCCTCAGTTGGGCAGGCGTCTTCTGCTTACTTTTCTTCCCTGGCCCCTGCACCCCTTCATCCCCGCCAGCCATCCCCCCAGCAGAGTTCACCTCATGGCTTACCCCCACTGGGGCAACAACCGCGTTGACAAAGGAACGAGGGCAGCGACTGAATGGGTGACCTAAGTCACCACACAGGTGACACCTAATCTCTGCACAAGATGCAGCGAGATGGCCTATTTCCCCACACAGAGTGCACTTCTGCACAGTGCAATTGGCACTAAAATGTGTGGGGTCACCACATCTGTGACAGAGCTTCGGCTGACCCTGGTAGAAGATCTGGATACGATCCCTTCCGAGGAAGGTCGCAGATGGTATATGGGTAACGGTGTTTCCTGAAAGCTTAAGCTTGACCATAAACGTCCAGGCCCCTGACCAGATGCCATATTCATCCCTGTTCTTTTTTGGGACCTCCACCACCTCTCCATACCGACCTAGCCACGTCATGATGTCAATACAAGAAAGTGATTCGTTACGGGTTAAAACGGTCACTTTCTTGACATTGTTTTGGCGAGACACCGCCTGAATGGCAAAGTCTCGCCAGCCGGGCTCATTCTTTACCAGCTCATAATTCGACCAGAAGAGCTCAAGCCCCTCTGGCCGAACAAAGCTGATATCGAACTCTGGGGTACCATAAGGATGTATTAAGGCGTAGATGTCAGCTGCCTTAAAGCCCAACTTCAGCAGAAGCTCAACAACTTTAGATCTTGGAGGACATGTATCACTGCCTCTCCACCTCAGCCGGACCACATTCCTTCGGAGACCACCTGGCCCGGCTGTTGGGAGGGACCACACAGTATCCCCCCCTCTTTCCTCTCGGAAGGCTGAAAGACCATGTCTTTCTATCCAAAAGGATAGATCAACCTCCCTACCCTCTACATTGATTGATCTCTCCCCTCTCCTTAAGGCCCCCAGGAGACGCTGCTGCAAATTGCCCCCCCCAGAGCCAGAAGACGAGGAAGGTGCCCCCCTCCCCCCAGCGGTGACATTTGCGTAGCTGCGTACCGGTGCTGCCACCGCTGGGGGTGCAACTGGACCAGGCCCTACATCCCCACCACTAATCTGTGCCCCTTCACCACCCTCCTCCACATAATCCATACTCACACCATTATTGCCTGTTTTAGCTGATGTGCCCCCCATACCTCCACCCGTGCTACAGCCCATACTACAATTCACTCCAACATTAACCTCCTCATTCATACTGGCTGGACCGGTGCGTTCTGGTGCAGATAGTGTACCATCAGCATCACTGGGTACCAGAGCTGGAGCCACCACCACAGGACAGGTCACCGGTCCTTTATACAAGGACCGGGAAGCCTGCCTAGCCTGTTTATTAGTGGCCCCAGCCCTGTTTTTACTGGTACCCTCCGCCTCATCAGTACTGGAGTTTTCTGCTCCTGGGCGCCGCTGTTCTGGATAAGCGGCGCCAATACAAAATAAAGGTTTTAGTCCAGTCTTTCTGGGAGGCGAAGACATCTTGGCCCCAGCAGCTCTTTCACGATGACACCGCTGCTCCAAAGGAACAGCAGTGCCAACGCTCAGAGCCACCGGAGCTCCCGCAGCTGACTCTGGCACAAAGCCGCCCCCCCCTCCCGTTAGGGAGCAGCCCAATGTGCCAGAGCCATCCATGCCCATCGCTGGGCAAATATCACTGTCCGACCTCACAGCCGATACATTGTCTGCTCCACCACTGTTACTACAAACAGCGATGGAGCTCACCGCCACACTAGACTCCATACTCTCCCCACTCTCCTGCACTGAGTCCACAGTAGAACTCAGGCTGGGCTGAGAAATGGGGTTCACACAGTGAGCTGACCCTGCGGCCAGTCCGGGGGGCTCAGGGAGGGGGGTATATACAAATGTTACCTGCTCCTGGAGCTTGGTCTTCTTTAGCTTCTTTTTCCTTCCCCCAGGTGCCTCCTCTGGTAACTCATCCCCAAACGTGAAGTCCTGGAGGCGACCTGGGGACTCCAGGAGCTGGATCTGGGCCATCAGCGCCCCTCCCTGGTGACTGGTGCTGCTCTCATCCCCCGAACCGCCAGAGCCACGGCCAGATGACATCGCCACTTGCCCTGCAGGGAGCCCACTGTATGGGGTGAGATGTTGCAGACCCCCGGGTGGATTTGGCTCAACATTATCGGCCTCCGCAGCGTCTCCTTCCTCCTCCACCCGTGGCTGAAGCCCCCTCAGCCGTCTCTGCTTCTCTCTCTCCATTGTATGAAAGCGGTCTTCATTTAAAAGTTTTTCCCTAAATGGCCCGCTGTTCTCTAAAATAAAAGTTCTCTTCTTCTCCAGTATCCTTATTTCATTTTTCAGCTGTTTAATCCGGGCTGACAGCTCAGCTTTCTGTCGTTTCGCCGCAGTTTCCATCAGGGCTTTTGCTTCCCGTACCTCCTCCTGGAGCCTATACAAGCTGCCCCTTGCTTCCTCATATCCACGGATGTGTTCTGCCACACGAGAGTTATGGGGGACTCCAGACTCCCGGGCCCTAGGCATCCCCCAATCCTCCTCCACACATCCGTGGGCATTTAGCTTTGCTCCAGGAGGAGTATCACAGTCCACATTGTCAGGCCTTGTTGTCACAGTACCTGTGCTTCCGGAACTTCTTGCACTTGTAGTCCCACAACTTGCAGGGCCAGCCTTGCGGCTGCTCTTTGTCTCTACGGGTTCAGGGGTGGCTGGAGATGCATCGCTGCACCTCCTGGCAGAGCGCCTCAACCCGGAGACCTCTGATGCACTTCCTGACGCTGGTCCCTCCACACCTGGTCGCTGGCTCCCCCTGCCCCCCGCGGACCTGATTCGGGGGGCAGGTGTTGGGGTTCTCCTCTCCTCGCTCATGCCTGAACACACGCTCTCCCTCTGGGGAAGGAAGAACGCTGTCCGGCACAGATGACACGGCAGAGCTCAGAGCGCACACACACCAAACAATCCAGCAAACGACTTCCTCCACACTCAGCAGACTCACAGGAAGATGCTCCCTCTAGTGGCCAGACTCCAGAGCTGTACTCACTATTCTGCTGGTGCGGTCACTGTACATACATTACATTACTTATCCTGTACTGATCCTGAGTTATATCCTGTATTATACTCCAGAACTGTACTCACTATTCTGCTGGTGAGGTCACTGTACATACATTACATTACTTATCCTGTACTGATCCTGAGTTATATCCTGTATTATACTCCAGAACTGTACTCACTATTCTGCTGGTGAGGTCACTGTGTACATACATTACATTACTTATCCTGTACTGATCCTGAGTTATATCCTGTATTATACCCCAGAGCTGCACTCACTATTCTGCTGGTGAGGTCACTGTGTACATACATTACATTACTTATCCTGTACTGATCCTGAGTTATATCCTGTATTATACCCCAGAGCTGCACTCACTATTCTGCTGGTGAGGTCACTGTGTACATACATTACATTACTTATCCTGTGCTGATCCTGAGTTATATCCTGTATTATACTCCAGAGCTGTACTCACTATTCTGCTGGTGAGGTCACTGTGTACATACATTACATTACTTATCCTGTACTGATCCGGAGTTATATCCTGTATTATACCCCAGAGCCGTACTCACTATTCTGCTGGTGGGGGTCACTGTGTACATACATTACATTACTTATCCTGTGCTGATCCTGAGTTATATCCTGTATTATACCCCAGAGCTGTACTCACTATTCTGCTGGTGAGGTCACTGTGTACATACATTACATTACTTATCCTGTACTGATCCTGAGTTATATCCTGTATTATACTCCAGAGCTGTACTCACTATTCTGCTGGTGAGATCCCTGTGTACATACATTACATTACTTATCCTGTACTGATCCTGAGTTATATCCTGTATTATACTCCAGAGCTGTACTCACTATTCTGCTGGTGAGGTCACTGTGTACATACATTACATTACTTATCCTGTACTGATCCTGAGTTATATCCTGTATTATACCCCAGAGCCGTACTCACTATTCTGCTGGTGGGGGTCACTGTGTACATACATTACATTACTTATCCTGTGCTGATCCTGAGTTATATCCTGTATTATACCCCAGAGCTGTACTCACTATTCTGCTGGTGAGGTCACTGTGTACATACATTACATTACTTATCCTGTACTGATCCTGAGTTATATCCTGTATTATACTCCAGAGCTGTACTCACTATTCTGCTGGTGAGATCCCTGTGTACATACATTACATTACTTATCCTGTACTGATCCTGAGTTATATCCTGTATTATACTCCAGAGCTGTACTCACTATTCTGCTGGTGGGGGTCACTGTGTACATACATTACATTACTTATCCTGTACTGATCCTGAGTTATATCCTGTATTATACTCCAGAGCTGTACTCACTATTCTGCTGGTGAGGTCACTGTATATATACATTACATTACTTATCCTGTACTGATCCTGAGTTATATCCTGTAGATCTTTTATTAGAAAAATATAAATCATAACAAAAACACAAAACCAGCACAACTTGGCCATAACTGAAAACAGCAACATGAAATAACATAAACCAAAACTTTACATTTAAAATAAAAGAACATAAATCCTGCCTAACCGGCCAGCCCAGTTTTCCTAACAAAAAGAAACACACCTTACATAACCTAATATCTAACAACACACTCACATGCATACTCAACTTACATAACCAAAAAGAAACATAAAAATAGCACTATTTAGCTGTAACTCAAAAACACCCAGACTTGGGAAAAACACAAACACACAGAAAACACAACAAGCACTCCCACTACACACCACACCCCTTTTTTTTTGTATTTTTTTTTTTTTTGTAAACTATTATTTTTTTTTTTTTTTTTATAATAACACTAATAATAATAATAATAATAATAATACTATGCCACACACATGCATCACAGATCCATAACTTTACAAAGGCATAAAGATAAATTAATCTACAACTCAAAAAACACCCAAACTTGGGAAAAATCACATATTACAAACCGAAAACACTCCCACTGCACACCAAATGTTATATATATATATACACACACACACACACACTTTTTTTTCCCCCCTTCCACACACACATATATACATTAGTTTTCTACGTTATCCCACAAGACATAAACCACAACTGGATACAAAAATTACTACAAAAATAACATCTGGTTCGACTGCCATATCTATCTCTACTATAAACACAATATAAACAATATATAATTCACAAATCAAGATAAAAAAAAAAAAAAAAAAAAAATTATATATATATTTTTATAGTAATTACATGTAATGTACACAATTTATACATATAAACTATATACACTATATACACACCTATTATTATACAGGAAACACACCTAAATATACAATAAAACATCCTACTCTAAACTATCCCTTCACCCACACCACCCGCCCTTCTGTACATGGGTCAGAGTCCACAGTTCTCAATGTCCAGCCACGACTGACCGATGCCAGGTCCACCAAAAAAAAAACCACCACCCACCAAATACACCCACCCAACCTAGAACTCCTCCCAACCAACTTAACCATAACCAACTTTATAACATACATAAACAATATAACCCACACTAGGCCCAAGTTCGGTGCCTGTAAGCCCTTCATAACCTAAACATCGGAAAACAAAACAAAAAGCTATGGTACACATGCATTAGCCCACCACCAGGAAGAAGGATGGCAATCCTGATACATACAAAAATTTACATACTTTCCCTAACACCTCCCTACCTCTCACCCTACCATTATCCCTAAAATAGAAACTGACCCTACTATCACCCTAACCCTGTCCCCTTACATCACTGTCCCTAACCAAAACAAGGGTACTCTACCCAGAAGGTCTAGTACCTAGGGCACATCAAAAGAAAACCCTCTCCATAGGAGAGAAGCCCTACTGGTACCAAGACTGCCATACTCCAAAGACCTGATCTTCCCGAGGTCACCTGTGATATTCCTACAGACCTCCACCTCGGAGAGGACTTTACGCTGCGTAGACACTAAACACCGTGCGTTCCACGTGTGGTACCTAATCACTAAGCTAACTAAGAATAAAGTGCCCCGGTCTCGACCACCCAGGTTCCTGAATGCCCCATAAGCCCACTCCGGGTAGGTAAGGCCGGCAAGTTGACTCCAGCCAATGGAAGCGCCCACCCTGTTGTAAACCCCTATATTAAAGGGACAATGAAGGAGGAAATGGTCCATGCTTTCCAGCGTGTCCACACACTCTTCTCGGGGACAGTCCCGGTCATCAGATCTTCTACACTTCAAATTGTCCCTCACATATAGCTTCCCCTGAAAGCAGCGCCAGGCCAAGTCCCAAAACTTCTGGGGGATCCTTTTCATGTTTAAAAGAAACAACCCCACCCTCAGATCCTGACCTGGGCAGTCCCTGAGCGCCAGAGGCTTCTGGAAGTGGGTCAACAGAACCCGTTTGTCAAGGAACTGCCTTGACTGGGTCCTGATCTCCCACACTCCCAGACCCCACCGACGTATCGCCTTCAGAGTCGGGGTAGCATAAGCCGGAAGATATCCATGGGGCGTACGGAGGTCCTTCACTTGCCCTCCTGTCTCCCATTCCTGGAAGAAAGGCCGAAACCATTCCCTGCAGGAGAGTACCCACGGAAAAGCCCTCTCTGACCAGAGGTTTGAGATGTTGGCTTTCAAGAAGGTGTTTGTTAAGAACACCACAGGGTTTACCATAGATAAACCCCCTAGTCTCCTCGTGCGGTACGTAACCTCCCTCTTGACTAGGTTCATCCTGTTCCCCCATAACAGTTGGAAAAACAGGCTGTAGACCCTAGTGTAGTAAGCCTCTGGCAAGATACATACGCTGCCCAGGTAGATAAACAAGGGGAGCAGGTACGATTTGATCAGGTGTACCCTTTCCCTGAGGATCATAGACCAACCCTTCCACTGGTTCACCCTCTGAGTGGCATCCTGGAGCTTACCATCCCAGTTTTTGGTGGGATAATCATCCTGGCCGAATGTGATGCCCAAAACTTTTGCTGATTCTTGGGGCCCCGGAAGGGTGTCCGGGAGATCAAATGTGGGATCCCCCCCTCCCAGCCAGAGACTTTCACACTTATCCCGGTTGATCTTAGACCCGGAAGCCTCCGAGTAGCGGTCCACCTCTGACATCACCACATCGACCTCCCCCCTCGAGGAGACGAAAATGGTGACATCATCAGCATACGCCACAACTCTCTGGGCGACATCCGGCTCCGCCAGACTCATCCCGACTCCCGCCAACGGTCCACAATCTACCCTCCGGACGAAGGGATCGATTGCGAACACGTATAACAGCGGGCTCAAAGGACAACCCTGACGGACTCCGGACCCAACCTCAAAAGAGCGGCCAGACCAACCGTTCACCAGCGGGAAACTCTCTGCCCCTGCATACAAGATCTTGAGCCAATTAACAAAAGTACTCGGTAAGCCATATCTTAGAAGGACGGACCAGAGGTAGTCATGGTTCACCCGATCAAATGCTTTTGCCTGATCCAAGGACAGTAAGTACCCCTTCCAGAGACCTGCACTGCTCCGCTCCACTGCCTCCCTGACACTGAGGACAGCACTTAACGTGCTTCGGCCTGGAACAGAGCAGTGCTGGGCCCCCGAAAGGGGTCGGGGTGCAAAATCCACCAACCGATTAAACAGTATCTTGGCCAGAAGCTTCCTGTCCGTATTGAGAAGAGCTATGGGCCTCCAATTCTCAATCCGGCTAGGATCTTTACCCTTTGAGAGAAGAATCAGGGCTGACCTCCTCATTGACCTAGGCAGAGTGCCCGAGGAGAGACACTCATTGAATACCACAGTCAAGAGGGGAGCTAAAGACTCCTTAAAGGTCTTGTACCACTCGGATGTTAAGCCATCCGGACCTGGCGACTTCTTGGGGGCAAGCCCCTCGATCGCCAGTCTCACTTCCTCTTCCTTAATCTCTTCTGCCAAAACGCCAAGAGAGGGGTCTACCCCTGGCTCAGGAATGGTTTCAGCCAGGAAAGCCGACATCTTGTCCCGATCTAGATCCTTCCTCCCCAAGAGGTGCAAGTAGAAGGATCTGACGACCTCCAGGATCCCTGATCTGGACCGATTCAGAGATCCCGTACTATCAATCAGTCCTGAGATGATTTTACTACTCACTGACATCTTGCAGTTTCTGTAAGGGTCGGGCGAGCGGTACTTCCCAAAATCCCTCTCAAAAACCAAAGATGCGTGCCTATCATACTGACACCTCATCAACAAGGACTTCACTCTGGAGATATCCTCCCGGCTACCTCCAGTCGAGACGAGAAGCTCGAGTTTCCTCCTCAGACCCTGATACAAGCGATACCTGTTCAGGGACCTGAGGCTCGAGAGCTGGCGGAAGAACCCCGCAACCCGCTTCTTGAATATCTCCCACCACTCTGACTTACTACTACAAAGGTCCAGTAAAGGTACCTGACTCTGAAGAAAATCCTCAAAGGACTGTCTTATCTCCGCTTCCTCCAGGAGGGACGAATTCAGCTTCCAATAACCTTTACCCATCCGGGGGGTCTCTGAAACATTCAAGGAAAACAAAATCATACAGTGATCGGAGAACTCCACCTCAACCACGGACACTGTGGAAGAGACGGCTTCCTCCTTTAAATAAAACCTGTCTATCCTAGACCTGCAGCTACCTCGATGATAGGTGAAACCCGCGTGGCCTGAGGGGCTCCGGATGTGGGCGTCCTCTAGGCGAGCTTCCCTAACTATATTATTGAGAGCTATGCTATCGTAAGCCAGCGGACCATTGGAACCTCTCCTATCTTGGGACCTTGTGACAGTATTGAAGTCCCCTCCAAAGATCACTTGCCGGCTAGTAAAAAGGAAGGGCTTGATCCTCATAAAGAGATCTTTGCGGCCCCACTTGGTTTGTGGGGTGTAGATGTTAATGAGCCGGAGCTCCTGTCCCTTCATGAGGACATCTAAGATCAGGCACCTCCCCATTTCTAACTCAATAACCCGTCTGCATTCAACCGGAGCGGTAAAAAGGACCGCCACCCCACTATACGGCTCAGCCGCAAGAGACCAGTGGGAAAGCCCGCACCTCCACTCTCTCCTGGCTTTTACCAGGGAGGATAGATCTGACAACCTGGTCTCCTGCAGATACAAAATATCGGCTTCAACACGGCCGAGAAAATCAAAGGCTGCGAATCTGGCCGTATCAGACTTTATACTGGCACAGTTAATAGATGCCAGCGTCAATGGGGTGAGTGCCGCCATCATGGGTGATTGAGTTAGACGGCCCTAACCCCCTCACTTCTGTCTTTTCTTTACCCCCTCATCCCCAGACGAGGAGGCTTCTTTCTCTTTTAGCCTTTTTTTAGACTCTGATTGGTCCATTTTTGAATCCCCATCTCCGTCTGGCTCTGGTTTGGCCCCATCCCCTGAGGAAATTGCCCCATCAGGACAGGGCCCAGTTCCCCCCGGAGGCTCCCCCACTTCAGGTACCCCATCCTCGACCACCCCCTCCAAAGAGGGGGAGGAGATGTCATCAAGGACAGAGAACCGGTTAGACAGATCAATCAGAGGGGGGGCAGGTAGGCTTCCGCTTGGGACCTGGTCCGTAGCACGGGGACTAGAGGGCTCCGACCTCTTCTTTCCCCTTTTATTGCCCTTCTTTTTTGGCCGCTCTTCACCCTCCTCATCCACACTTTCAAAGTGGGAGGAATCGGAAAGATTGGCCTTGCTGCCCTCTTCTCCACAGATTCTCCTCGCTTCCTCCTCCAGCACATCTTCCTCCAGGGCCTCAGCAGTTTCAGGACTAACCTCTGGAGCAGGGTCAGAAGCTACCCCTGCCACATGGGAACTCTCCAGTTCCCTGCTCCTTCTGCGATTAGCCTCCCGCCTCAGCTTGGCGGGACTTTTCCTCTTCACTGACCCTGTTGCACCTTCACCCGCACTCGTGCCCTCCCCAGCTGAGGCAACATTACTGCTCTCCCCAGCCAAGGTGACAGTTGCCCGGGCAAAAGCGCTAGGACAACGGCTGAAAGGGTGTCCTAAGACACCACACAGATGACACCGGATCTGCCTACAGGATGCGGCAAGATGACCTACCCCACCACACAGAGCACAGACCTGCACGGTACAGGCTGCGCTAAAGTGAGTGGGGCTGCCGCACCTGTGACAGACCTTGGGCTGCCCCTGGTAGAAAACTTGGATTCTGTCTCTCCCAAGAAAAGCAGCTGATGGGATGTGGGCAACAGTGCTCCCCGAACGCTTCAGTTTGACGGAAAACGTCCAGGCCCCAGACCAGATCCCATGTTCGTCATAGTTCTTTTTTGGCATGTCCGTCACATCCCCATATCGGCTGAGCCAGGTCATGATGTCATAGCAAGATAGTGACTCGTTACGTGTCAATACGGTCACTTTCTTGGCCAGATTCTGACGGGATATCGCCTTTACGGCAAAATCCCGCCAGCCGGGCTCACTCTTCACCACCTCATAGTTCGACCAGAAGAGTTCCAAACCCTCCGGCCGAACGAAGCTGATGTCAAATTCGGAAGTACCGTAGGGGTGGATCAGGGCAAAGATGTCACTTGCCCTGAATTCCATCCGGAGGAGGAGCTCAACCACCTTACCCCGAGGCGGACATGCATCTTCGCCCCTCCACACTAAACGGACCACATTCCTACGGCCACTTTCCTGCCCGGATGTCGGGAGGGACCAGACCACCTCCCCGTTTTGTTCTCGGAAGGCGCCTAAGCCGTGTCTTTCTATCCAAAAAGACAGGTCAACCTCACCCCTCCCCTCTACATGGATTGACCTGTCTCCCCTACGTAGAGCCTCCAGGAGGCGCTGTTGCAAGTGACCCCCAGAGCCAGATGGAGATGGGGATCCCCCTGATCCCCCGGCAGTGACTCTGGCATAGCTTCTGGGAGAAGCAGCCACTACCGGGGGGGCAGTCGAACCAGGACCTGACCCAGATCCCAAACCAGGACCCTTGTTCTTAGCTGAGGTGTCAGTCAAACCTCTCTCTGGCATTCCACTACCACTCCTCACCTGCATTCCACTTGCACCCCTCTCTTGCACTCCACTTACACCCCTCTCTTGCACTCCACTTGTACCCCTCTCTTGCACTCCACTTGTACCCCTCTCTTGCACTCCACTTGTACCCCTCTCTTGCACTCCACTTGCACCCCTCTCTTGCACTCCCCTTGCACCCCTCTCTTGCACCCCACTTGCACACCCCTCATCCACACTGCTACTACAACTCCTCCCATGCGCACTACCATAACTCACACTCTGGACATTACCATTTTTCCACACATTTTTGCTCTCACTTTCACTCTTGCTTACACTCTGTATATTACAGGCTGGGCTAGCTGGGTCTATTGCATTATGTATAAGGGTCGCCGGTTTCAGGACTAAGGTTGCATTTCCAGTCTTCTGGGGTGCAGACACAGGCTCCGCCTCTGATATGGATGGCACCGCCCCCTCACACGAAGTCATGGATTTTGGCAGGAGCTGTCCCTCCGGACGCACTCCTGCCCCGCCTACTGCAGCTGACGTGCAGGGAACCTCCCCCTTTACAGGTGAGTGCCCCGCAGCGCCAGAAACGGTACCAACCGCACATAGGGGACCGCCCCCTGAACCACCAAGGTCTGGTGCCCGGACACTCCCCCCCCTCACAGGGGAGTGCCCTGCAGCGCCAGGACTTGTACCGCTCACTTCAACCCGGGGACCGCCCCCTGAACGGGAGAAACTGCCGCCATTTTCTGGTGCCTGGACACCCTCCCCCCTCACAGGAGGGTGCCCTTTTTTTTCTATAGCACCCGCGGCCATTTTGGGTGCACTACTGTATCCCCCATGCTGGCCCCGCTCCACTACAGAAACGGGGTCTGGCAGATTGGGGGACCCAGCACCCTGAGCTGACTTCTCAGCCGACCCAGGTTGCTGGAAAGAAGAAAATACAAATTTCACTCCTTGTGTCTTCTTCCTCTTCTTGCCCTTCACTTTCTTCCTCTTCCCCTTCTCTTCTGGGCCCAAATCATCACCAAAAGTGAAGTTCTCCAGACGGGTGGGGGACTCCTGCATAACAATCGCACGCAGGAGACCCCCATCTGCCAAGCCGCTGCAATCACTACAGTCACTGCCATCCTCATCGTCCTCACTGGAGGGAGGTAAGGCCACCTGAGCCGGGTTTATGTAGTCCGCACTGAGGGTAAGTGGGGGGTCTGGGGTAACAGTGGTGGTACAAACAGAACCCGTGTCCATATCCCCCTCACTCACATCCCCCTCCTCACCTCCCTCCATCTCCTCCTCCTCCTCACTCTCATCTTGGTGACTTTCTTTTTCTGCACCTCTGGAGACCCCCTTTTTGGGGAACCTCTCTTCATTTAGAATCTTCTCGCTGAAGAAGCCGGCTCCAGCCACAATGTCTGCTCTCAGCTGCACAATCTCCTCCACCTCTTTCTTTAGTGCTCTCACCTTTGCAGTGAACGCTGCTCTCTTGCCCTTGGCTGCTGTATCCGCCTGGTAAGTTGCAAACTTTATGTCTTCTCTAAGACCACGAAGCTGTTTCCCAAGCTGCTCATATTGGGCCATCTTTGCCTGGATTCTAGATCCGAAAGTCTCCAGGGATTCCCTTGGCTCCTTTACCCCCCATTGCTGGGGTTCTGAGGAGCTCGAGGTAGAAGCCTTCACTCCACTCCTCTGCCTGGATGAGCTTCTTTTCCCAGAGGAACTTTTGCTGGAAGCCTTGCAGCTCCCAGCTGGGGATGGGGGAGGGGGCCCCACATGGCGATGGGCCCTGGTGGATCGTCTCACCCCATCCTGGCTGCTGGCCGTCGCATTTTCCTTTGCACCCCCCGCCGGCCGGGTACGGGGAGTGCAAGATGAAGCCTCCTGGGGCTCCATAGCAGGAAAACCCTCTACCCAGGTATCTGCCACACACCTGGGGAGGGGCGGATGGAAATCACTGCTTCACTGGAAGAGTCTGGAAGTAACAGGAGCTCAGACACACCCAACCTCTCTCCAGAGCTGTACTCACTATTCTGCTGGTGGGGGTCACTGTGTACATACATTACATTACTTATCCTGTACTGATCCTGAGTTATATCCTGTATTATACTCCAGAGCTGTACTCACTATTCTGCTGGTGGGGGTCACTGTGTACATACATTACATTACTTATCCTGTACTGATCCTGAGTTATATCCTGTATTATACTCCAGAGCTGTACTCACTATTCTGCTGGTGAGGTCACTGTGTATATACATTACATTACTTATCCTGTACTGATCCTGAGTTATATCCTGTATTATACTCCAGAGCTGTACTCACTATTCTGCTGGTGGGGGTCACTGTGTATATACATTACATTACTTATCCTGTACTGATCCTGAGTTATATCCTGTATTATACTCCAGAGCTGTACTCACAATTCTGCACTTTTTTGTTTTATTTTATATCAGTGAAAATATCCTCTTACATTTACATATTCCAGAAACGAGTGGCAGGTTGAGCTGACAGGATCTGGACGGGATGTGACAGCAGACAGGTAAGTGGACAAGTTATGAGTAATGGACGTTGTCTTGTCTTTGGCGCCATCTCATTTGATATTCTCCTTTTATTGTCGTGTCCAGAATCTGTTTATAACTTCATCAGGGCTCCGGCGGTGCTTTGCATGTAAAGAGAACTGAGCTTGCTGCATGAGTTTAGGGGAGTTGTAGAGATAACACGCGTGACTCAGGGGTCAGCGGGGGATCTGCGGAGAGGAGGGGGCTCCGCTCCCAGGAATAGGTCCATGTCCTTATCATACCATTTTGCTGTTTGTATTATTTTCTCTGACTTGGCATTCTCGGAGCATCGCCCGCGGGCCTCCCTTTGATCTCTTACTGTCACTCCATGACTCTGGCATCTCTGTTTTCTGTTGAATTAAAAAAAAAAATGTGGATCCCGATTGTAAATGCGGTTTATTATAAGAGCAAATATATAAGAGCAAGGGGGGAAAAAGGGTTAAAAGGAGAGCTGGTGGGTAGACATAGCTGCGTTCATGAAGAAGCTGCAGAATTAATAGCAAATACTGAAATGTAAAGATGGCCGTACACATGACAGATGGGCTTGTCAAATTTGTTATGAGTCTAGGAGCCAGGACGCTGCATGTCACGTCACACAACGTGATGTCATATGATGAGTCGTTAGTGTCTCCTCATCTCTCCCATGTGTCACAGTCATTAGTGTCCCCTCATTTGTCATAAACATTAGTGTCCTCCTCAGGTGTCATGATTATTAGTGTCCCCTCGTGTAAGAAAATGTTATCTTCTTTTTTTATAGAAATCTTGGTCCCCATACCATCCAGAACATAATCCTCTCTGGCTGCAGCATCATCTTTCTTCCAATTAAAGCACAGGCCAGGACAAAGTCCAGAAAGTGAGGGGTGGACTAGCACTCATCTGTGCTCACCCCTGTCCTATCAGACCCCTCCTGCAGTGATTGGATGAAGAGACCCAGCACAGAAGACTCAGAGAGGAAGTGAATGCATGGTGAGTGAGGACACGCCCCCTTTAAAGCACAGAATTACAAACCAAGTGATAAAAGGTATTTGTGACATAAATATATGTGCTAGAAACATACATTTTATATGTACATGATCAGGATTAGGTACTGAGTCACATATAACTTATAACTTCATCTCCCCTCATGTGTCGTGATCATTAGTGTCCCCCCTCATTCCCCCTGATGTCTCACAATCATTAGTGTTCCCCTCACGTGTCACGAATATTAGTGTTCTCCACATCCTTTTTATTTTATTTTTTTAAACAAACCGTTTTACTTACCTCTGCCTCCATTCCTTTGCTGATCCCCGTTCTGCCTCCAGACGGCACTCTAGTGTTACATGAACATCGGATGTCACATGACCGCCTATTGGCAGCCTTGGAGGTCACGCCTCATGCTCCTGAGTACAGAGGACGCTAATTGGTTGTGGTGATCACCTGACGTCCGCTGCTCGTGTAACACTGTAGCATCAGAGGCAGAATGGGAGATAATCGTGGGAATGGAGGCAGAGGTAAGTAACCTTTTTTTTTTAAGAGTGACAATAACCTATTGGAAATGACTTTCAAAAACCTAGGCGCCACAATGTAATTCTTAGTTGCCATGGTGACCTGGGATTTGTCAAGCCCTACATTAGGGGGAATGCTAGCCATGCCTGCTTCTATCTAGACCAAATAACCATCTAAGGCTATGTTCACACCCATGGTGGAGCTCTGACATAGAATCCATTTAAAGCTGAGCGGACAAAAAATGCTGCAAGCTCTGTCGAACGGAAACCAGATGGACCCCATTGACCCTTTAATGTGCTGCTGATATCGCTTTACCATCCTCTGGCCCCAGTCTTTTGGTGACACATCGAATTGCGCTCAGCTAATATCCAGCCGCAGCAATGTTCCACCTCGGCCGGTGATAGGCTTAGCGGTAGTGTTATGTTACCGGCCCGGGCACCAGGAAGAAGGCCGGACCCTGACCCATTATATCTTACTGCTGCTCAGCCTATCGTCTATGAGGCTGAGGTGGTGTATGGTGGCCATGATATTATGGGTGATTTCCTTTGGGAGCCCAATAATATGAACACTTCTATCTTAATGTTTTGTTTCTTCTGGCACTTCCATTTGGCCTGTGCTTCTTCATGAAAACTATCATAGGTACCACTGTTTAGGACTGTGTGCCCCTAGTTTGAAGACATCTGTAATGAACAATTTAAGAAGCATCCAAGGTTTTTGGGAGGGGTTTTGACATGTCATGAACACTCATTTTACTATTCCTATAGCACCATTTGTTTCATTCCAGCACAGCTCCCTCCATATATTTCATTACTGTAGCTGGATCATGTGATCACCAGCCTGACCGACAGAAAGTTACAGCGTTTAACCTCTTAAGGACCCAGGACGTACGGGGACGTCCCCGCACCCTGGGCCTTAAGGACCCAGGACGTCCCCGTACGTCCTGGCGTTTTCCGGTCTCTGCCGCTCGCCGGGCAGAGATCGGAACTGGATGCCTGCTGAAATCCTTCAGCAGGCATCCAGGGCAAACGCCGAGGGGGGCCATGTAGGCCCCCCATGTCGGCGGAAATCGCCCTTGCGATCTGCGGCGATACCGGGCTGATCGGGTCTCTGGGACCCGACCGCCCGGTAATTTCGCATGATCCCGGCTGTCACAGACAGCCAGGACCATGGTGAAGTATCGGAGCGAGGTGGCAAGCCTGCCACCTCCTCCGATCCCCTGCGATCTGTCGGTTAGTGAACCGACCAATCGCAGGAGGGGGGGCGGTTACTTCCTCCCGTCCTGCCCGGCCCCTGAAAGTCCGGAGAGGACGGGAGGAAGACCGGAGGACGCGGCGGGGGACGGGGGAGTGCTGGGGACCAGCCCCGGTACTTACCTCGTCCCTGAAGACCCGGATCCCGGCGGTGAAGATGGCGGCGGCGGCGACAGGTGAGTAGATCTTCAGCCGCGGTCGGGCCCTTTACAGCAATGCACGTCGCCGTAAAGCGACATGCATTGCTGTAATAGGACCCTGTAAACTACAACTCCCAGCATGCCCAGACAGCCCTTGGCGTCTGGGCATGCTGGGAGTTGCAGTTTTGCAACATCTGGAGGTCCACAGTTTTTGGACCACTGTGCCCTTCCAGATGTTGCAAAACTACACATCCTCAGCATGCCCTTACTGTCCAGGCATGCTGGGAGTTGTAGTTCTGTAACATCTGGCCCTTCAGATGTTGCAGAACTACAACTCCCAGCATGCCTGGACAGTTTTGGCATACTGGGAGTTGTAGTTTTGCAACATCTGGAAGGGCACAGATTGGGAACCTCTGTATTAGTGGTCTGCAAACTAGTCCTCCAGATGTTGCAAAACTACAACTCCAAGCATGCTGGGAGTTGTAGTTCGGCAACATCTGGCTCTAAAGATGTTGCCGAACTACTACTCCCAGCATGCCTGAGAATGTTTGGGAGTTGTGGTTTTGCAACAGCTGGAGGCACACTGGTTGGGAAACATTGTTTCCTAACTCAGTGTTTCCCAACCCGTGTGCCTCCAGCTGTTGCAAAACCACAACTCCCAAACATTCTCAGGCATGCTGGGAGTAGTAGTTTTGCAACAGCTGGAGGTCCCCCCCCCTGTGAATGTACAGGGTACACTCACATGGGCAGGCGGCTTACAGTGAGTATCGGGCTGCAAGTTTGCGATGCAGCAAATTTTGCGCGGCAGCTCAAACTCGCTGTAATCCCCCGCCCATGTGACTGTACCCTAAAAACACTACACTACACTACCACAAAATAAAATAAAAAGTAAAAAACACTACATATACACATACCCCTACACAGCCCCCCTCCCCTCCCCAATAAAAAAGAAAAACGCCTGGTACGCCACTCTTTCCAAAATGGAGCCTCCAGCTGTTGCAAAACAACAACTCCCAGTATTGCCAGACAGCCGTTGACTGTCCAGGCATGCTGGGAGTTTTGCAACAGCTGGAGGCACCCTGTTTGGGAATCACTGGTGTAGAATACCCCTATGTCCACCCCTATGCAAATCCCTAATTCAGGCCTCAAATGCGCATGGCGCTCTCACTTTGGAGCCCTGTCGTATTTCAAGGCAACAGTTTAGGGCCACATATGGGGTATCGCCGTACTCGGGAGAAATTGACTAACAAATCTTGGGGGGCTTTTTCTCCTTTCACCCCTTATGAAAAGGTGAAGTTGGGGTCTACACCAGCATGTTAGTGTAAAAAAAATAAACTTTTTACACTAACATGCTGGTGTTGCCCTATACTTTTCATTTTGACAAGAGGTAAAGGGGAAAAAAGCCCCCCAAAATTTGTAACGCAATTTCTCCCGAGTACAGAGATACCCCATATGTGGGCGCAAAGTGCTCTGGGGACGCACAACAAGGCTCAGAAGGGAGAGTGCGCCATGTACATTTGAGGTGATTTGCACAGGGGTGGCTGATTGTTACAGCGGTTTTGACAAACGCAAAAAAAAAAAAACCCCACATGTGACCCCATTTCGGAAACTACACCCCTCACGGAATGTAATGAGGGGTGCAGTGAGAATTTACACCCCACTGGTGTCTGACAGATCTTTGGAAGAGTGGGCTGTGCAAATTAAAAATGTTGTACAGCCCACTGTTCCAAAGATATGACAGACACCAGTGGGGGGTAAATGCTCACTTTACGCCTTCTTACGTTCCTCAAGGGGTCTAGTTTCCAAAATGGTATGCCATGTGGAGGTTATTTTGCTGTCCTGGCACCATAGGGGCTTCCTAAATGCGACATGCCCCCCGAGCAAAATTTGCTCTCAAAAAGCCAAATATGACTCCTTCTCTTCTGAGCATTGTAGTTCGCCCGTAGTGCATTTCAGGTCAACTTTTGGGGTACCTCCATACTCAGAAGAGATGTGGTTACAAATTTTGGGGGGTATTTTCTGCTATTAACCCTTGCAAAAATGTGAAATTTGGGGGGGAAACACACCTTTTAGTGATTTTTTTTATTTTTTTTTTTACGTATGCAAAAGTCGTGAAACCCCTGTGGGGTATTAAGGCTCACTTTATTTCTTGTTACGTTCCCCGAGGGGTCTAGTTTCCAAAATGGTATGCCATGTGTTTTTTTTTTTGCTGTCCTGGCACCATAGGGGCTTCCTAAATGCGACATGCCTCCGAGCAAAATTTGCTCTCAAAAAGCCAAATATGACTCCTTCTCTTCTGAGCATTGTAGTTCACCCATAGTACACTTCAGGTCAACTTATGGGGTACCTTCATACTCAGAAGAGATGGGGTTACAATGTTTGGGGGGTATTTTCTGCTATTAACCCTTGCAAAAATGTGAAATTTGGGGGGAAACACACATTTTAGTGAAATTTTATTTTTATTTTTTTACATATGCAAAAGTCGTGAAACACCTGTGGGGTATTAAGGCTCACTTTATTCCTTGTTACGTACCTCAAGGGGTCTAGTTTCCAAAATGGTATGCCATGTGGGGGATTTTTGCTGTTCTGGCACCATAGGGGCTTCCTAAATGCAACATGCCCCCCAAAAACCATTTCAAAAAAACGTACTCTCCAAAATCCCCTTGTCGCTCCTTCGCTTCTGAGCCCTCTACTGCGCCCGCCGAACACTTTACATAGAAATATGAGATATGTGCTTACTCGAGAGAAATTGGGCTACAAATATAAGTATACATTTTCTCCTTTTTCCCCTTGTAAAAATTCAAAAATTGGGTCTACAAGAACATGCGAGTGTAAAAAATGGAGATTGTGAATTTTCTCCTTCACTTTGCTGTTATTCCTGTGAAACACCTAAAGGGTTAAAACGCGGACTGAATGTCATTTTCAATACTTTGGGGGGTGCAGTTTTTATAATGGGGTCATTTGTGGGGTATTTCTAAAATGAAGACCCTTCAAATCCACTTCAAACCTGAACTGGTCCATGAAAAATTGTGAGTTTGGAAATTTTGTGAAAAATTGGAAAATTGCTGCTGAACTTTGAAGCCCTCTGGTGTCTTCCAAAAGTAAAAACTCGTCAATTTTATGATGCAAATATAAAGTAGACATATTGTATATGTGAATAAAAAAAAAAATTATTCGGAATATCCATTTTCCTTACAAGCAGAGAGCTTCAAAGTTAGAAAAATGCAAAATTTTCAAATTTTTCATAAAATTTGGGGATTTTTCACCAAGAAAGGATGCAAGTTACCACAAAATTTTACCACTATGTTAAAGTAGAATATGTCACGAAAAAACAATCTCGGAATCAGAATGATAACTAAAAGCATTCCAGAGTTATTAATGTTTAAAGTGACAGTGGTCAGATGTGCAAAAAAAGGCCGGGTCCTGAGGTGTAAAATGGCTGGGTCCTTAAGGGGTTAATGTATCAGGGGAAGTGGTCAGTCCTGGGTTCGCTGAGTTCCTGTTAACTACATTATGATATAATCACCTATTAGATTGCACCTGCTAGCTCCCCTCCTAGCTCTATCTGTATACTGCTGCTGGTGCCATGTTGAACTATCAGTGACCAGTGTCCTCACTTTTGTTGCACAGATTTAGACATTAATGTCTGTATGTTGAGTTATTTTGAAGGGACACAACATTATAAACTGTTATACAAGCTGTGCACCCACTACTTTACATTAGGGCAGAGGGGCATTTCTATAGCATTGTCACATGAAAAGTTAGAAGAAAATTTTTACAGAAATGCTAACTTTATGTGAGATACCTCCAATGTGACCTCCAGCAGGCCACAAATGTGCATGTGTCCACTCAAATGTTCAGAAACAGACTCCATGAGGGCCCGACGTCCACAGGTGGGGTTGTGCTTACAGCCCAACACTGTGCAGGACGTTTGGCATTTGTCAGAGAACACCAAGATTGGCAAATTCACCACTGGCGCCCTGTGCTCTTCACAGATGAAAGTAGGTTCACACTGAGCACATGTGACAGACGTGACAGCGTCTGGAGACGCCGTGGAGAACGTTCTACTGCCTGCATCATCCTCCAGCATGACCGGTTTGGCGGTCGGTCATTAATGGGGTGGGGTGGCATTTCTTTGGGGGGGCCGCACAGCCCTCCATGTGCTTGCCAGAGGGAGACCATATGCTGGAGACCATATGCTGGTGCGGTTGGCTCTGGGTTCCTCCTAATGCAAGACAATGCTAGACCTCATGTGGCTGGAGTGTGTCAGCAGTTCCTGCAAGAGGAAGGCATTGATGCTATGGACTGGCCGCCCGTTCCCCTGAATCCGATTGAGCACATCTGGAACGTCTCGCTCCATCTACCACAGACTGTCCAGGAGTTGGCGGATGCTTTAGTCCAGGTCTGGGAGGACATCCCTCAGGAGACCATCCCCCACCTCATCAGGAGCATGCCCAGGCGTTGTAGGGAGGTCATACGGGCCCGTGGAGGCCACACACACTACTGAGCCTCATTGTGACTTGTTTTAAGGACATTACATAAAGTTGGATCAGTCTGTAGTGGGGTTTTCCACTTTGATTTTGAGTGTGACTCCATATCCAGACCTCCATGGGTTGATACATTTGATTTCCATTGATAATTTTTGTGTGATTTTGTTGTCAGCACATTCAACTATGTAAAGACGAAAGTATTTCATACGACTAGTTCATTCAGATCTAGGATGTGTTATCTTAGTGCTTCCTTTATTTTTTTGAGCAGTGTGTGTGTATATATATATATATATATATATATACACACACACACAAAAAAGACAGGTGGGGCAGCGCATCCGAGTAACTGGGCAAAAGTGTTGGTGCAGGCAGTCCAAGAGAAATAGGTGACTGCAGCACATAGGCTGTGTGCTGCAGTCACCCATTTCTCTTGGACTCCATATATATATATATATATATATATATATATATATATATATGTATATATATAATTATGTGGTGGGGAGATACTGTATATATAATGTGAGGGGTGGACTCACTTATGGGAGATACTGTATATGGTCTCCTACAGAACCTTCCACCCTACACGGAGAGGGGACTGCAATGGTTGTCTGGCAGCCCCCCAATAGTATATTATGACTTTTTCATCCAGGCACATTCAGACTGTGATACGTAATTCATAATTCTGCTTCTCTTGTACATTGCCTTTTTTTTCTCATAGTAAATATTGCTGAGCAGTGCACTTCTGAGAATCCTCATAAAAACAAGGCAGTCATTTTATGGAGGTGCTCCGGCTGCATTTATAAATTGCAGTGCCAGCTCCTGGGATACCTGAAGCCATTGGCGGCCGTCGCATGCCCGTCCACAGCTGAGAGGCGCAGCACACACCTCCCATTTCTCTTCGGCTCTTCGCAGAGGTCAGCGTGAATTGGACTTACCACAATATTGTATCTGTGGGAGAACACAGCCGCACATACCCCCCGGGGGTGTATTATATTTTTTAGGAAGCAATCAATGTTGAAAGCATCAAAAAACACGCGGCTGCAGGGGACCGAAACATGTTCCAGAGCCTATTTTTACAGAAGAGAAAAAGAGACATCGTCACCGGCAGGAACTACAACTCCCAGAATGGCTGTCTGCCGAGAGGCATTATTTGGCGGAGGGTATTATTTCTTTAGAACAGTGTTTCCTAACCAGTATGCCTCCAGCTATTGCAAAACCACAACTACCAGCATGCCAAAGAAATGTAAAATAAAACAAGACCTGTATAAATTGGGTATCATTGTAATCGCATGGATCTACATAAAGATAGCGTATTTTTATCGAAAAGTGCACTGCATAGACACAAAACCACCCAAAAGTTGCTTCTTTTTTTTTCCATTTCTCCCCACAAATATATATTTTTTTCATTTTGCTGTAGATTTTGTGGTAAAACAAGTCCTTTCATTACAATGTACTGTCAGGGATGGCTAGAGGGTGAGGCTTTCAAATGTGATTGACTGTGCTGTTATATACTGCTAAGTGTCGACATAAGAAAATATGCACCAGACAGTATGTTGGTATAACTCCCTCTCAGCATGCTCGCAG